>NC_051439.1:18278632-18514910 GCF_001649575.2 Kryptolebias marmoratus
ATCAAAATTAAACGATATAAACATTTGAAATATATGAGTTTGTATGTAATGTATGAATATAATATACAAGTTTCACTTTTTAAATGGAATTACTGAAATCAATCTACTTTTTCATGATATTCTAATTTTATGACCAGCACCTGTACATAATCACATTTTTTAGAAGTAATATTTTCAGTGATATGTGTTGGTTTTAAGGTCAAATAATAATAATAAAAATAAACAAAGCTCAAGCTAAGAATAAAAAAACAGATTAAATATATGAAATACATTAAATTTGTTGTGTGTATTAGTTTACATTCTTCTTGCATCCTTGCACTTTAGAACTACCATCACAGTAAACAGTCTGCATAAATCTTTCCTTCAGACACATTTTTTTGTTCCCGAAATCTGTCCCCAACCAGGAAAGAATTGACAAATTGATGTTCTTGAACAAAAGCTTTTTCAATAATTGAAATACCCACGCCTGAGACATCGACGATCACAGCAGAGAAGGCCAAGAAGTTACATTATTTTCATTTGGATGAATCTAACAGATGCTGAGCCTACAATAACTTGATGTGTGGCCAACAATGAAAAAAAAGCTGAAAAAAGGGTAGAAAAGCAGAATAATAATGGATTTGTGAGGTAGCATTTCAGTAAGAAAAAGTTGGCGATATAGAATAAGTTGCAGGGTCTCTGGTTTTATTTTGAAAACAGTGACTGACTTTTGGGCAAGTTTGTGAATAATTCAGTAATATATTTCTTGGAAGGTTTATGTTAAGTTTGGTGAATATTTTCCTCCATACTGCTCTTTGTTATAGCATCACTGCTGGAGGTGTGATGCTGTTGATGCAATTAAAGGGAAATCTGTGAAAAGCTGGTGGGCTAGCTTTCCCTCCGCTTCACTAAACAACCCACAGCCATACAATCGGTCTCAATACACGCAACAGGGAATTACTCATGCTGACATCTAAACTAGTTCTGCTGCCATTAGAAGAGGTTTGACCTTAGGAAATCTTAACATCACTAGGGATTGCTAAGTGCTTCAAGCACAACAGAGGTCGACACGGACAATATCACACAATAAAATAAAGCTCAAAAGCACTTTACTGTGACTGATTCAGCTGACCCTGAAATGCACATTTTATGTGACTAATTTTAGAAGTATTTTCTAACAGTTTTTTGATTGCTATTGCCTGCCACAAAAAGGCAAAAGGGGAAAATAATGTTTTTGTTTTTGCTTGTGTTTGTGTGGCTGGTAATATCTCATGGGCCACTGGATGGATTTTAATGAAACTCAGAAAGTAATCAATGGATGTTCATCTACTACTGGTTAACTTTTGGAGTCAGTGTATTTAAAGATGGCTGAGACCACAAATTGACATTAAACAACACAAAAAAAGGCTATAACTAGATCGATTTTACATTTACTGAGCTAAAATTTAGTGTGATAGTAGCTGAGAGTAATTCTCAAGACATTCTCTGAGAGTGACATCTTGTGTTATTGAGTGACACTGTGCTAAACGTTGGTTTCAAGGTTTGACCAAAATAGCTAAACCTTTGTCATTTCTCAACATAAGAGGATCTTAGTCTAAAACTCTGGCGTGAAAGGTGGCGGGTGATATGCATTCCTTCAAAGAATGCTAGACCTTTAAGTTATGTATTTGACAAGAACGGTGTGCATTAATAAACAATACTGCAAATGTGCTCAAGTTAGCAAAAATACACATTTCCATCTGTCCTCTCTTAGAAAAAGCTAAATAATCAAATATACAAGTTTATGGATACTGAGTGCAGAGGTACTTGCTAAAGACTTGTACTGGTAAAGTCTACTGTAATCCATGGATTTTGTTTTGTCTTCCATCACCTGTAATAGAAGATTTTTGTTGGGCGTGTGCGACCTCGCAATGTGAGCCATCTGCACCTTTTGGCCCCCTGAAGATTTGTGAGCCGCAGCATGTACGACAGTAAACGATCTCTCATTGTGAGCCGAGCACACCAGTCCAAATTAAATCACACCACCTTTGGTTCCTAACATAAAGCTGAGGGTAAAGGTCATGGCTGTTAGTATTTTAAAGAATGATGTTCAAATGTTCATGACCGTCTCACTTTGAGTGCAACCCATACATGTTGTTTATTTATTTAGGAAATTAGAGAGTGAAGCGTACATGCAGATCATCATCATCAGTGTCCAGTTCCTCCATTTTTCTCCTGTCATCTCCCATAGGAAGAATAAAAGCCTGAATTTGCATTGACCTAAGAATCTTTTTTAATTTCAATCCAAGTAGGCGAAAAAATAACCACAGATGTGAAGCGCTCACAAAGTAGAACAATATTAAAGTCCCCACTCTTTCTTTTTGTCTGAGCTGCCATGTGCTCCAGCTCCCTGTTGTGTTTCTGGAATCACTTCAAAGATTGCCTCGCACAAATATCCGCTGCTTGAATCTATTTCCAAAATTAATATTCAAAGACCATGTGCTGAAAGATGCTGTCCAACAGCACCAAACAGGGCGGCATCTTTATATCAAAAATTAGTAATGCAGCTTCATTCAGTTCATGCATGCTGAACATTTGGATGTTCAAGAGTTGGATGTTAACAGCATGCTCACCCTATTCATCCACCTCCTCCTCTTTTTGAAGTTTTGTGACCCTTTATGGCACCATCTGGGCCTGTTTTGCAGCTTCACCTACTTTTGAAATGGCCCATTTAGACAGAAAGTACCAAACCTATTTTAATTTAACCTGTATGATAATCAGATATTATATTCAACTAAAAATGTCTTTATGTTTAGATATTGGTGGATACCGCAGACAAAATAACAATCAGTTTTCCATCCATCCATTTTCTTTACCCTCTTCTCCTTTCTTGGGTTGGAGGGAGCTGGTGCCTACAATCAGTTCTGCTTAGTTTTATTTATTTTAATTTTATAAAAAAAACTGACCTTGTTTCTTTGTCTCCAGGTTCTAATTGAAAAATGTACCAGGTCATGTAAAACTTTATTTACAAGAGAATATCTCTTTGGTGCGGCACAATTTGCTATGAGATGCAAAGTTATTGTGAAAAAAAGAACATCTAATTCATCTAATGTGACTCTGAGCTGCACAGAGAGAATCTCTATACACTTAGTTTTAATAAAAAAATATTGGAAAAAGTTGACAAACCATGTCATTCTTTACAAACTACAGAAATTTTAAGACGATCTGAAATCTCTAATAATTACCTAAACTCTTAGCATCTCTTGAGGATACACTGATGAACCGTCTTATTTTTACACTGAGAACATTAGGAAGACAGGCTTTGGGTTTGACAGCACATAAAGAAAATGTTTTAATGGTAAAATGTGGCCAAATTAATATATGTGAACTATGTAGAAGTATTTTCATAATAATCATTTGAATGCTGGATCTAATTTATTAAACAAAATATTGTCTGATCTGCTCCCAAATCTTTTCCTGTAATAGGAGAGTTGTTGGTAAATTATTTTCAACTGATCAGCATGTTTATTTTGTGTCTCTGCACACATTTTTGCAGCTCCTCCCGTTGAACTGCTTTAGTAATTATTGAAATGAGCGGGTTTGGACTGTTTGTGTAGATCTGTGCAGTTTAGTGACTCCAACTGTAGAACTGTATCCTCCCAAAAGAGCTATTCCTGATTCTTGACCAGACGCTAAACTGCCGTGGGTTGCAAATAGGTCCCCTGGTGTGAATCCAAATCCAGGAATCTCTAAGTCAGCTGAATCTTTGCAGCATCTGAACGCTTTTGCTGTCCAGTGTATTCAGTAAGGTCTTCTGCAAATAGTTGCAAAGCTTCTTTTAAACATTGCTGTTGCTCTAGATTTGACATCATATGTGTTTGGTGAGCTGATACTGTTACAAAGGACTATTTGAAAAAAATATATTTTGAGTGATTCCAGTGATTTCAGACTGGAACACATTTCAAAAATTCTGATCTGAATTACATGATGAAACAACCAATTACAAACAGATTGCAGTCTGGATTATTAATTCTCCAAACCTGAGTTTCATTGCTTTCTCTATGTTTGTACACTATCTGAACATGTCAAAAAATTAATTTATCATTTCAACTTGGTATAAAAGCCAGAGCAATAAACAATATGAGTCTTAGAGCAACACTGCTGTTCAAAGACTTAAACCTCATTTATCAAAATAAGAGTAAGCTCATGACTCCCAGTGAGGTAAATAACAATGTTTGTCTGTTGAAAATATTGTGTCTTCACTAAATTTATTGCAAAAATATGTAACATGTATTTACAACTTTGTGTTGACTATGCAAGTTTAGACAAACAAAGAAACAAAAGAAAATTTAAACAAAGTTTGGTGTAGATTATTGCTCCTAAAGAAAAAAACAACAACTATTATTGCGGATTATTTTACTTTTAGAAACTGGTTATACAGTTACTACTTTTGTGACACTTTCACCACCTGCTGTATCAAAAATGAAAAAAACCTACGGTGATAAAATAATCTTCTGTTGTTTAAAGTTTTCAAAATGTCAACATTTTTGATTTACAGCGAGTGGGTGAGTACAAAAGAAACACAGTTTAAACACAGTTTAGCTGCAATAATTCTGTACAATGTCTTTCATTGTAATAATCCTGTATAATTGCACAAACAACATTTTAATTTGTCAAAAAGACGGACAACAAAACCTCTGTTTTTTTTCTTTTTGTACCCTTCATTCAGATCTCAGCAGTAAAAGAAAAATAAGACCCGAACCTTTGTCACCTCCATTCATTGTCAACACAGACAGCGAGACATGAGAGAAAAAAGGTTATTACCTTTCCATCTTTTTGTCTTGTGTTGGGTGTATTCTTTTCATTGCTTATGCATGAACCTCCAAACAAAAGGAATATTTCCAGGTGGTGTCAGTTTTTCTGTGACATTAGTTAGCACCATTATGAAACACGCTGAGTGGGAGCTGCTCAGCATTGAATAATTGATTGCCTCTAAAAGGCGCAGGCATTGCTATGCATTATTTAAATTGATATTTATTATTGTTTCTTCTTTCCTCACGTAAACAAAACAAGGAGGGAAAAAAAGCTGCTTGTTTTTCCTTTTTGTTGTTCAGCAGTTTTACACAGAAGGCTGGAGCTCCTTCTGCTGACAGTGTCCAGATATAGAGGACAATTTCCTTGAGCAATCTGGAGTCAAAGATGCTAAATGAATTTCACTGCAAGCTGGTAAAACTGTAGCGGGTTGAATCACTCAAATGGCACACTGCTCCCATGAACTGCTCCAGTATTAATAGGAGTAAAGCATCGACTCAGGGACTCACATCATTCCCTTTCCACTATATATCTTTTCTTTCTTTGTTTCTAGGAATAACTATTGCTTTTCTGTCCACAAAGTTAATTGAAATAGTCATACATCATAAATCTGCCGCAGCAATACATAATACAATAATCAATACAATAATCTGTACTTATGGGGTATGCACCCTGTACTTACAGGCTAACATATGGGGTACTTAGGGAGCAACATACTTACTTACAAGGTAAAATACAGAGTACCTATAAGATAACATACACAGTAAAATAAAGGATACTTGTAGAATAACATAAAAATTACTTAAGGGTACTTGTATGTACCATGTACATACAGGGTAACATACAAGGATGATAACAAACAGAGTAATTAGAGGGTATTTACAGGAAGAAATTGGGGTGTAATAATTTGGAAACAAGGTGCAGCCTCAAAGCAGCACACAACAGGTTTCTACAGGCAACTAAAACATCAGAGCTTTCCAATCATACATTTTACATAAATGTTGCAACAGTCGAGCGGTTATCTGTGTGAAACATTTGAGACATATCTGTATTAGTTGAGGTGAGACACAGCAGGTCTTTTTTAAATACAGAGAAACCAAGCTTTTTTTTTCATTTAAAAGAACAGTTCCACTGAGTTAAAAGACAACGAAGGGCCGTTTGATTTTCCAATCTGGACATAAAGCAAAACATGAAATATTTTAACAATATTTTTTTCTACTTATGCTGATAAACTCAAATAGTGGCTTTTTCTTTTATTGCCCCTCACAGTCTCATGTGTGTAGTTGTGTGTGTACTTTCATCAACAAATCCCTCAATGTGTTGCCTTTTAAATGTGATGAACACTCCTTTTGTGGCAGTTTTATGACATTTCTTTGGGCATTATTCAGCTGAGCAGTACCATTAGCACCACCCACAAGCCAACACATCCTCATTCTGTTGACAGTTGGCCAAAGGCTTTTGTATCAAATTTAAATCCACTGCTTGACATTTTACCTTTACTTTGTAATGGAAAGAAAACTACTCTATGGCTACAAATTTGTACTAGCAGGGTACGTTGCTCACTTAAGTAAAATGAGCTGAGTAAGGAGGTCAGAGAGGAAGGAAGTGAAAAAACCCTTTCACACATTTGTTGCACCTTATTGGTGCTAAAAGACATTCTTGTTAAGTTACATGTTTCATTTTAGTAATACAGACAGACCAAACAAAAGAGGCTCAATGCTGCATCAATGTGTGTTTATATACAGCAAGCTGCCATCCAACAGAGTGACAAAATCATTGATGCTGTGTATGAAAAAAACAAAACATTTTTAACCTTTGGTGATGGATCAGAAGCATGTCAACAACAGATCTGCTTCAATCCGTATGATTCTATATCTAGCAAAACATTTTTACATATTTACCAGGTAAGATTAGGATGCCAAGTACTAACATTTGCCTTAATCCGACAAAGTATTTCTTTGTCTAAGCATAAACAAAATGAAAATTTAAATATGTAATTTACAAAAATGTCAACAAATACGACAACTTTGAAACTGTAGCTGACAAATCTTCAATAATGTCAAGATGAGGGTTTGAAGGGTTTGATCAGCCTAAAGAATTCATGACATGAAAGAATGAGGGTCTAAAAATAAAGAAAAAATATAGTTGCTAAAGGACCAAGTGGTGACAGGAACTACTGATGACTGATGGAAAATAAATTTATTTACTTTTAATCAGCTGCAGAATGTTGGGAAATATTATGAACGGTACTGCCTAAAAATACTGCTAGCTAAAGTAATAATCCTTTTTTTAAAATCATGATTCACTGTGGAGACCTGAATGTGATATACAGTCCCCTCAAAAAAAATAAATGAGTTTAATTTCACACTTAAACAGTTGGGTCTCAAACAAAATATAAATGTGAAACAAGAAATTAAAAAAAAACTTTCAGCTTTCAATTATAAGTATTTAGATCCAGATGATAGAACTATTTGTGTGAAACCACCAGTTTTTGAAGTGAGCAAATTCATCCTTACATGCAACTTGCTGGTGGTTTTTTGTTGCTGGCCGATGAGAAAACAGCCAAAAGAAACAAGAATTTCATCAAGAACAACAAGTGGAGGGTTTTAGATGACAAGTTAGTCTCTAAACGTGAGTAATGCACTAAAGGAAGCAGCTGAAGGAGGAAACATTCCAAAAACAAATAAATTTGCCTGTAATTAAACCCCTGTAAAAAGTCTTAGAAGAGAAAACTACAAAATGTGAGTGATGTCATTTGTTCACAAACTGTAAGCAGTTACTATACTACTATACGATACTATTTATATTACTATAAATCAATAAAAAAAATTACTGATTCATGAATTCTACTCACGTAATTAGAATTTATACCTTTTTTCTGTTGACCTGCTCATTTAAAAATGTTGTATTTTTTTTTACAAAATACCCTGTTCTGTAACAGATCCAAATATAAATACCTGGAAGGAAAGCCTGAACAGCTGATCTTTTGTTTCTTTTTTTGACGTCAAACTCAAAGTTTGTCAAAGTATTTGAGAAGATGCAAGTAAATGAATTGCAATCTCTCAAGTAGAGAGGACTTTAGCTTTTGATTTGTAATCAAGTATCTTTTGTTTAAACATAATATGCACCATAAAATCATCCACAACTGTTTATTTCTCACTAGAGCAATTTGTATTTTAGCACACATTTAATCTATTTTCCATTGTAGATATTGGAAGGCATCATAAAGTCCTCAAAGCATTTCCTTCTCTACAGACAGTGTCCCTTTTACACACATCTACTATTTGAGTTTTGTCACGCATTTCAGTCACTTACAGCAGATACTGTAGCTCAGCATTTTAAAGCTGCTTTTTTATAGAGTGCTGCGCCGAATAAATCCACGGCTCACATTGTGCTGCAGGCAGGTGGGGAGTCGTAATCCTCGAATCAATCCGCTAGGGGAGATAGAGCTGGAGGAAGAGGGAAATGATGCAAAGAAGAGTACAAAACCTCAAAGGATTAACATTTATTAGAGCCTTCATACCCACTGAATTTTAAACAGATTTCTACCAAAAGCTGTAGTTACCCCTGGTTGTAATGAAGGGATCTATTTTCAATATTCAGCTCAGTACCTCTGGATTAGTTGCAGAGAACAATGCTGCTGCTTCTCTCCAATTACAGTCTCATTACATGCAGCTTCTGCGACCTCTGCTGATGAACCGGATTAATCAGCTTCACTCAGGTCGCTGCTACCAGGTGGTTTGGCTTGTACCATAATAATGCTGACCTTCCTCCGCTGACAGATGCTCAGCGTTCAGAAGCAGTCTCAGTCACAGCCTGAACAGCGCTGGTTTTGAATTAACTTGAGGCCTGTTAAAATGCTTTAATCAGTTTGAGCCTCAGATCTTAAAAATCCATCACATGACCTTCAAAAAGTTAATTACCTCTCACACAATCTGCTCTGAAGTCAAAACTTCCTCACATTATTAATATTTGATCTGTAAAGTGGACTTGAAGGGATGGCACGGGCACAAATCTTTTATTATTTAGTTTTAGTGAAGGGTGTTAATCTTTTCAAGTTGTCCAATTAATAATTTAAATGTTCAGATTCTTTAATCACTGTTGTTAATAAATTAGCCCAATGACATTGATAAAGAGAGGGAAAATGTGAGGATCTGGGTTTGGGCGGAGCCACTAATCATTACTCCACAGGTGTTCCAGTTTTCACTGACAAGACCATCCAGTACTTAAGCAACAGGCTGAGATCAGATCTTCGCTGGAGCATCGAACCTACTGGGTTAGATTCTCCACCTCAGCGTCTAACCTTGACTCCTGCTCCTAGTGTTAACTACGTTCTCTGTTTTTGCCTACGTCCTAGGTTTTTGCCACATCACGACTACGGGAACTAAGGACAACTTACCTGGGACCATTCTGATACTTACCTTGCTGGAACTGGCTCGTCACTCCTGGAACTCTGGGAACCGCTCCTCCTCTCTTCGGCGCTGTATTCACCTCCTGGATCCGTAAGCAAACAAAGAAACATTATTACCACCACCTAGCAACTATTCTGGATCAAGACTCGTACCCGAGACTCACCCAGCTCTCCCTCTCTTGCAGACTCCTCCGGATACCGCTCACTGTACATAGTTTCACTTTGTAAATAAATTCACTTACCTTATCTTCGTCTCCGTGTTTTGGTCTTGGTTTTGCTCTTTGGACAGTATTCCTTGAGTTATGACAGAAAAGGGTTGTATTACAAGAAAACTAAATATTTTTAAGTATGAAGTTGCACAACTTGGAGACATATTACTCTGGAGCAGAGACTGAAAAACTTAAGTAAAACTTGCCCCTTTATCTTGTTTATTCCCTGTCTTTCAGAGCTGCCATAGAAAATAGTAAAATGAATGTAAAAAAGAGGAAGTATACAGTTTGCAGACCTTGAGCAAAATTCCTAGGCCGTTTGTTGTTGAATCACAGTGGGATGAAGCATTAACAAGTGTCTGTGAATGAACAGAGTGGGCTCAACACATTGTCTGTCTAATAATGTGCTGAATTAGGCCAACAGTCTCTCATTTGATATTGTTTGAGTGTCCAGTTCCACAGCTATACCAGATTAATAGTTAGGTTTGTTTTATTTTGCCATCCTCAGTTTGCTTTCCCAGCTTGCAGCAACATAAAGCACAGACTCAATCACTACCCTGAGTGCTGCCTGACAGACGTGGAAAGACAGGGATTTGCCATCCCTGTTCAAGGCCAATTTGTTGTATCAGCCATCATATCTCACAAGCACCATGGTGGAAACAACTGTAATTCTTCGACAAGCCTGTACTAAACCTTTTTTATGCATCTAACGCTATCAGTCTTAGAAAACTTTCAGGAGGTGGCAGGTCTCTATGCTTTAGTCTCGTGTAGAAGATAACGAGGATGAGGGCCCCCAGTTTGGCCTCATATCAGGCTGCATACACTCTGGTCTGGCAATCAACTATTCAACAAACCAGGACACAAGTGGGCCTCCAACGGCTGTCAGCTTCCCTCACAGTAGACTCGGCCTGATGGGGTTGAATCCACTGGAGTCCCCTGCGGAGGACCTTCTGCGCCAATCAACCAGCGAGTCAGACGACCTGAAACATTGTTAGTATTTTCATGTGGAAGAAAAACTGGTGACCTTCACGCCTGGTTGGAAAAAAAAAACAGAAAAATTGTGAATTCAGTAAAGCACCACTACCAGTGTGCACGTGTACATGAGAGTGTACTGGGTGTCTTGACTAAAATCTAATTGTCAGAAAATCCATTCCTGTCCTGTCAGTCAAGCAAAGGCCCATTCCTGAGTGGAGCGAGGTGTCAACATTTGCTTTGCATTGTGTGTGAGTGAAATGCATTTTTAATGATAGAGTTCAAACATCAATCTATGAGCTGGCAACAAACATAAATGTGGAACCTCTGCTTTTCTTTCATCTTCTGTAAGTGAAAATAGATTTTAGTCCCTGCTGCTGTTTTGATTGAACAGATGCTTGATGGTTTTATTTAGAAATCTACAGAAATTGTTTTTTTTTGTTTGTTTTGTTTGACTGATTGTTTTGCAGTCTCATAAACACTATTCAATTCATCTTTTTCTCCTCAGTTTTTTTTTTCAAAAAACTTCACCATAAATATCTAACAACTTGTTCTAAAAGGTCAGAGTAAAGAAATGAATAATTGCAGCTTTACGATGAATAATGACACTTTTTGGCACGAGTAGAGTAACCAGGTGTTCTTCATTAGTGTCATTAAAGAACAACTTTAATTTTAGGAATGAGAATCTCACTTGAACAAGCTTCTACATCCAACACATGAATCAATGAACTTTATAGATAAGAGGTTTGATGTATGAAATTTAACCAGCAGCAGACAACCACATTTGTCAAAGGATCTGTTTTGTGCTGATAACAAAGATCTACCCTCTGAATTTAGCCAAAAGGGATTTAGGTGCAGCTTAAAGCATCAGCAACCTACTGAGGCATTCCTTCCTTATTTTTGTGAGTATAAAAGTGGCCTGAATACTTGCTCAGAATCTGGTCCCCACTGCTAAAATAAGTCTGTAGTAACACTAGTGCTCACATGCACAATCATTGGGAGTAGGAGGAATGTGTCAGCGAGATATAAAACAGCCAAAACAGCGCTTGACGCGGTATCACTGATAAAGGCTCTTCAAAATGCCAGCTTGTTCACTGTGCCCACACTAATCCACATCCTAATCACTCTATAATAACTGCCTCAGTGAGGATTTGTGTTCCTGTATAATCATGTAAAAAATACTGAGAGTGCCCTATGAACATGTCAGGTTTCCCCCTTGTTTTGTAGATGTATAACTTCTGAGTCCAAGGATTTATTTTACAAAGCTGCTTCATCACATCAAGGCTGCAGTTATTTCACTGAGTTATATTCAAGATGTGTTATTTTTTAGTGCACATTTTCAAAGCCATAAATGGTATTGTACTGAATTCATCTTAAAATTCATACAAAAAGAGTTTCACGGTCAGTATTATGACTAGATGATCTTTGAATGACTTCTGACACAATAAACAGAAAACAAAGTTGGGCTTTGTTTGTGTTAAACAAAACCTAAAACTGCACACAGTGATAACAGGAAATGATCTTTAACTCGGGCTTTTCCTCTTCAGGCATACAAAGAGGCCTTTTAAATGACATGTGATACTTCATTCAAACCAGTAGGTTACGTTAATAAAGATGTAGAAAGATTATAAAGTCATTATAACACAGACACTTGTTACCCCAACATATTTCCACTGTAGTTGCATGGCAGAGCAGTGGTTAGTAATGTTGCCTCACAGCAAGATGGATGCAGGCTCACCTCTCGTGCCTTTCTCTGTGAAATTTGCACATCTCCTGGTGCATGCATGGATTTTCTTTGGGTAGTCTAGTGTCCTCCCACAAACTAAAAACATACATGTTAGGTTAATTGGTAACTCTAAATTGTCTCAAAGTGTGTAAATGGTTGTTTGCCATGTGGCCCTGTGATGGACTTGCAAATTGTCCAGGGTGTACCCTGCCTCTTACACAATGACTGCTGGAGATAGGCACCAACTCCCCCATGACCCAGAAAGGAAAAAGCAGGTAAAGAAAATGGATGGATGAATGAATATTTCTACTTGCTTCAATGCAACCTTTTTTTGTTTGCTTGTGAATCTGTCAGTGCTGCTGCAGGTTTCTGACAAAATGTCAGTACTAGATGTGTCAGTTTTTTGATGCCCCGAAAGAGAACAGACTATTCCTACATTTGTCCAACACAAAGAACAATAAGTGTCCTACAGATCCTAAGGAGCAGCAATAATAACATCAAACGTGTCATTTACTTCAGAATGCAATGCCATGAAATTATGTAGGGACATCCCAGTTTTCTCTCATTTATGTAATCATACCTAAATGATGCCATAAATTTATTGCCATTTGCAATAACTTTAGGTTTTATTAATCAGAAAACTACTACTGATGCTTGAATTTCGGGATCAAAATAGGAATTTAGAATAACATAAAAGTAAACACAGACCTCATAATGTGTTGTCAGTTGAATTTTGCAGGGTGAAACTTTTGAGAGCAGCAGATGATGCGTCACAATAATGTCTTTATGCAATAGTTTTTTGGGGGGGTTTAAAAATGTGGTTTTCAGTACTTTATTCATTTCCTTTGTTGAAATTGATGCTAAGATTCATGTACATTAATGTGTATATATTTTTAGACAGTTTCTTAAGTTGTAATTGCTAAAATGTGGTTTATTTAAAATTACCATTTGTAAATTATTAAATCGTTGAAAGTCAGTTGTGTAAACAAAGATAAATTTATTGCTTTAAATCCGCTGAATATTTTGGAAGTTGACATAAGTGTGCCCCTTGTAGCTGCTCAGGTCTTTTCTTGAATAAATTAACAAATTAGTCCATGTTCATAAAGTATAAGGGTCACTGCAGGGTTTATTATCACCACTTCACAGACTTTTTTGGGGTTTTTTTTCACATAAAATGACAAAGTGGTGAAATCGGTCTAAATTTGCGGTTGCAGCAGCTCAGCTGTTTGACTCCAGCAGCCAGCTAATCTAGCCAAAAGTGTTAGTTCTTTTTCAGGTGCTTGAGTTTGAAATCACAACTCAGAGACACTTTGAGACCATTTGTGGCACAACGGGTGTTGGCAAAGTCAGCGTTTGTTCTTCACTCAGATTACTGTTGTTAAAAGTGGAAACCCTGAGAACAGATGCTCTTTTTGGAAGAGCCAGAGTTTCTTTTTTTATCTAAAAGAGCTGCAGACATGGTGACGTTTGAAGCTGAATACAATGACAGTGTGTTCCCGTATTTATGCTCCCTCGCTGCATTACAAGCTCAAGTCACAGCTCAGTAAGCTGCCTGACAGCCCTGCACAATAAAACAAGGCTTTCATTATAACGTTGCAGGTCCTGAAGACCACTTATGTGTGCCCTTGATACTCACACCAAAAATGAAAAGCCATCAGTCATGTCTAAGTGTTTTGATTTTTCTGCCATTGTTGCTGTTTAGGATCGAGCCTTTTGAGCTGAAACAAATATTATGCAATAATTTTACACATCATAGATGCAGATTAGTTACTGTGCATTAATTTTCATGGCGGTTTATGAATGATAATTGCTTGGCGTATCAAGCTCAGAAAGGCATGCAAATGAGCAGAGTTCATTAGAGGCATTAGAAACATGTTAGCCAATTATAGCATTCTGATTGGCTATGCCGATGACACGGACACAGATTTTGGATGCACTACCCTATTTTCAAACAGTTAGAATTAGGATCCAAATTACCTCTGTAACATAGATAATTGCTCTATAATGAGCCTTGAAGAAAAACAACAGCAAAATAAGAAAAAAAACTAAACAAAAACAAAATAATCAAACAGATTTGTGAAGAGAAAATGAGTCAGTTCTTCAGCAGCAGGGTACATTTTTGAAACTAAACTGACAGGGAAAAAAAAGTGGCAAATTTGTTGCAGATACAAAAAAATACATTAAATACATTGAAAATATGGATGTGAAAATAACTAATATACTGACCACTACTTTCATTCATTCATAAAAGATCAATGCTAGCCAACCCCTGACACTGATTTACAGAAATGAGTTGGCCGGTTAGTGCATTTTCATTTTTCAAAACAAACTTTTCTGACACAGAGATCAAAGTGGTTATCTTGAGAAATAAATAATGTTTTGATGGGAAAACAGGAGAAAAATCAGGCAGTGTGAACATGTTTTTGCTGTTAATGCAGCAGGATCCAAGAAAGAGGACAGTTCCTGAAATTAATGGTCTGATCTGAAGGCCAAAAAGAAGAAAAAAAAATCACTTTGCTGTCAGTGTGTCTGCTGCTGTTGGAAGCTTGGCCACACTCGAGCTGTCACTGCTGAAAATGGCATCAATGCTCAGAAAAAAAAGAGTGGGTGTGTGAAGGAGGAGGGAGAATCTGACATGGCTGAGACTTCAGACAAACTCGGCAAGACACTGCTTTATTTTACTGCCCGGTTTTGAAAAGCAACAGGTGGAAAAACGTTATTATGTTGTCCTTCAGTTCTTCAGGAGCTGATAGGAGCAGCATGAGGAAGAGGAGGCTGTACCTGAAGATTGTTTGACTTTTTATAACAGCTGTTTGAAGGGATAATATTAGCTCATACATCTAATTTTTTCATGCACTTTATCCTTGAAATTGTTTGAGCTTCCAACATGTAGATTCCTTCTGCAATTTTTTACTTAACACTGAAGATAAAGATTGGTTTTGAGGCAGACATTTGTTGATGACAAGTATCTATATCATGAAGACTTGCTGGCCACTTGGAAAGAAGTTTGTAAGCCATAATGTCTGTTTGACTCAGCTTTAGCTTTATGTGTTGAAAAATCTAACTTTAATGGTCGGAGACTGCAGCTAATCTGCAGTTCATCTGTTTTGCTTCATGTTATTTACACCCAGTGATAAAGATAAAGATTACATTTTTTCAAAATGTTAAAATATATTCTATAGAGAAAAAAATAAATAAATATTTCAACGTTTCAATTTCAAAGTTGCAAATTTCCTGATGTTGCAGCTTATCATAAAACATATGTATGCAATGAAAAGGTTGGATTAAAAAAGAAAAACAATCAATGCTTAATATTTGATGCAAGATAAAGAAATCTTCTGTATGTTTACTATAAATTTCTCTTCTGCCCTGTAAGGTTGTTATAAAACAAGATTCATGAAAACTCTCGCAGTGCATTCAAAAATGTGTTCCATGCAGCAGGAGAATTACTTTCAGAACATAAAATCAACTAAATTACAGGTTGATGGAGGAAGGGGAATGAACAGAGAAGTGATTTCTGTACCCCAGGTGATTTTGATACTGTGTAAAAATGATTCAGAAATTAACTATGAGCACAATAACACAGATCACGAGAAAAACGGCAGCAGAAATTTTTAAATAGCTTCTTGGTGAGAAGCATGCAAGTTTGAATTCTAATTAGGTTTGCAATTATCCTGACACCCAACTGATGTTAGAAGGATAAAGTTTTGAAGCAGCATTAGCAACAGTGAAGAAGGTAACATACAGGACTGATGACTGCTGAAGGAGAATGAGAAAGAAATTATTAGTGTACTGATAAGATTCGCTGCAGTTCAGGAAGCTATTTTTCTCTCTTCGCTTCAAATTATTTATTAGTGCACACATAGTTACTCAAAAATACAAAAAGACAACAGATTTTCCATTTAAAACTGACTTAACTTTTTTTTACATGTGATTTAAAACAAAAGTAATACTACAACTTGGTCTTTAAAAAGTTAAATAAAATCATCTCTAATAGGAGGTGGTTATAAATATCCTTAAGACAAAGGTGGCTCAAATGAGCTGGAATTATTAGGTCTGAGGGAAATGAACCCAGAATGCAGACAAAAAAACTGATTTATTAAACAAAAACAAAGGCTGACTTGGGAGCAAAAACAACAAGAAAGCTAAAGACAGAGAACCACGAGGACACACAAGGAGCAAGACCTGACTGTGACATGAAAATCAGCTATGATGCAGCAAGGCTGAGGTGGAAATGACTGAATATAAAGGGCTGAGGTTGAGTGGAAGATGAACAACAGCTGAGCTGACAGGTAATGGGAAACAGGTGACATGGGCGTGGCAAGCTGACTAGACAACTACTGGGGGAGATGAACTGAAGGAGGGTGAATAGTGGCACAAGGAACACAGAGGGCAGAATATAAGAACATATAAAGAAACACCAGTTACAAACGCAAGCACAAGGATCACAAAACAAAACATAAAAATCAAACTCAGAAGATTACCAAAAAATAACTCAAAATACCCAAATCCAGACAGAAATAGTTACAACTCTACCAAATAAATGAATTATATTTAAACAATTGTTTAGATAACACAAAGCAGGAACTGTAGCTTCTGATACATTTTATTTTTAAAAATAAATACAGTGAAATACATATACAGAACAACAGCGCTTAAAAATTATATTCTAAAAGGAAAACTTTTTTTTCAAATTTAAATGTCAGTCTAAATTTTAAAATATATAAAAATGAGCTGTCATGAGTTCAATAAACTTTGTATTTTGATTTGAGTTTTATTGTGAAATTTAAGTATGACCTGTTTTAAGTTTTGGTGCGACTGTTCTCTATATACAACAATAACACTTGTTTTAAACAAATTTAAAGCTATTCTTACGTATATATTTATTTTGCCAAACAGAGTTATGTGTTTATATTTTCATATCATTTCAATGAGATATTTTGATTTTAAAATTTCTAAACGCTACAGAGAAGATAAATCTAAACTACTAAAATAGATTACAGAGGTGTAACCAAGAGAATATAAAAGCATATTTTTTCCAGGTCTCTGGTAGACAGATAAGGCTTCACCTTGACAATAACTTTTGGTTACGAAATACTTTAAATAGAAGCCTCATGTTGGAAATCCCCCAAGATACTCGACAGCTCACAGGTCAACTTTCCATCCTACAAATGAATTCCTCCCTCCTGTCACCCTCTGACAGAATCATCTACTTTAGGCAGAGTTATCGTTCTCATCAGAAAGGACAGTCCTCTCTGCTGTTTGTCTGCCCACCTTCTGACCACAGGTTAATGAATAATAATAAATAATAACACACTATTGATTATGCTCGGAGTGTTTAGCGTGACAGCTACTCGGTCAACGAGGAACACCTCACCCAAGGGCAGCAGAAAGCTGTGAAAAAGAAATGCATTATTCTTCATTATCTTCAAAATCATCAAGGGTCCTTGAGCCAATTGGATTATTCTGGAACCCTTATTCACAATTGATTGGTGTGCTGCTGAGTGGGAACAGACTTGCAGATGAGTGTATATAACAAAGAGATTACCTTTTGGGAGGGTGAGTCGTGTTTTTGAGGAACACTGAATGAACTGAGGCAATTTTTCTTTCAAGTTTCCTCTGCAGAGCTGTGAAATGTCTTTGAGGCATCAGAAAAAGGTGTGTGGGTCTGACAAAAATCAGCACGCTGGGTTTCTTGACAATGTTTCACCTTTTTGTGACTCATTTCATGAGAAAATGTCAGCTTTTTAATAGAGAGACTGTAAGATTTGACAATGTATATATACATTTTCCCCTAGAAACTTAAGACAAGCCAAAACACAATAAAAAATGCACACAGAAGTTCAAAGAAAAGCAGTTCAGGGAACATAATGCAGATATAGGAAATAAGCTAAACCAAACCTACCATTGATTCAACTCGAGTTTTTTTCATCCCTCCACCTTTAAACCTTTCAAAGATTAAAGTGTTTGGATAAAGAGTACAGAATGAACATTTGCTACATTTTGAATAACAGGGATATGTTGAGACAAATTGAATAAGGACACTTTTTAGGCAGCTACAACAGTTAAGTTTCTTCTTTGTAGATTTGTATTTTTGATTTCAGAGATGCTCGAAAAATGTGTTTTCTTCTACAGTTTGTTGCCATTTGACTGAATTGATTCCTGCATTTCAGGGTGGAATATTATCCGTATTATAAGATGAAATACCAGCAGGACTAAATTCTGACATATTTCTCCATTTTTCCATCTATAAATCATTCCAGCTGTAATCAGTAAAGTTGTAACTGTGGTCTACTGCGGAAGGTCATTAGTTGCAATTTGTTTGATCTGCAGTTAAATGTTGCAATAATGCTCACAATCAGTCCATTTTTGAAGGTCTTTGTGCCATCAGAGAATATTGTTGAAAATCAGGCTTTTAGCTGCTGACTGAAATTTGATTCCCACGTTGGCCTTGATGACGTAGGATGACAATCAAGAGTCTAATCAAGGAGGTAAAATGTGTTTTTGGTTATTAAAAAAATTAAAACAATCCAGAACTAATCTGCATTAAAGAAAACATAATTAACTCAGTTCTTTGTTTTAATAAAAGGCTTTCAGTGTATTAAGACTATAGATAATGTCACCTCCTCTAGAAGACTTTTTTTTCTCTTCCACAGAACTTCAGCAATGCTGCAGAGAAAATGGGAGTCTGTACATAATGTCAAATAAAATAATATATTGAGCTTAAACTGCTATCTTTTTTCCCTTCCTGTTTGGACCCTGCACTGAGTAGCTGTTAGCTCGACTCTCCTACAAGAAAGCCACATTCCCACATCTCAAACATACTGCTATGGAAGTGGTTGGAGTACATTACACAGCTGCCTGGGTGTTAATATATACTGGTGACTAACCTCTTTAACAGAGTGCCAAGCTCCCACATTGCAGAAAAAGCTGCTGTATTTTTGGCTTCTGTTAAAAAATTAAAATCTGATCTCCCTCCCACCACAGTACTCAGGTCTTTCCAGCGTGTTTAGAAACTTGGATTATGTGTAAATAAGCCTGTGGTGTAAAGTCAGAACTGCTGTTTGACTATTTTACCTGAATGCAGAATTGCATGTTTCTCTGTCCTAAACCTTCTCCAGAAACAGGACGTTTAATGAAAACAGCTGCTTACAATATGCTACAAAAATTATTCAGTTAGCTATTCATGCCATTTATTTAAAGGTGGTCTGACTCCTTATGTTAAGAGGTCAGTAAAGGTTGATGGGTCAGCGATAGCACTTTCAGCTTTTTCTTTTGTGCTGAAACATAAGAAGATTATATCCGTCAATCCCTGTCCATACTTACTTATTCTGTCATTTCAGCTAAGGATTATCCTGATCTGCTTAGGACAAATAGGATTTCAGAAACTGTACACTTTAAGTTGCTGCAGCTTGCAAAATGTCACTTTCGCTATATGGCGTTGTAATGAATTCTGAGTCAGAACATTCCCATGCATTAAATTTTGTTGAGCCTAGATGAAAATGACTCATGATTATTTTTTAAATCATCAGATGTACTTCACTGTGTTTTGCACATACACCTCCTTGGGTGGCTGTGGATCAGTGGTCCTCCAATGAGAGGGTTGGAGGTTCAATTCCTGGCAGCAGTCACATGTCGAAGTGCCCCTGGGCAAAGCTCATTGTCTCCAATGTGTGCTCTATTGGTGTATGAATGAAGTTTAAAGCATAAAATGATTTGTTCAGATTAGCTTTGTAGAGATTCAGTGTTGTATGGATGGATTAATGAAGGCACAGATTCTGTTGTAAAGGGCTTTGAGTAGCCTCTTTGGCTAGAAAGACCCTATAAAAGTACAGTCTATTTACCTCCAGAGTTTTCAAACCTTCTAGGACTTCAAGAAATTCTGCATCTTTAAAGGCAACTGTTTAACAATTGACTTTTCGAGTGGAATATTGCTCCAAGCTGTCTTGATGTTCTTATCCTCAACCTGCTGCACCAAGTCAAAGAAATGTATGAATAAGAAGCAGCAGCCTAGAGGTTACAACAGTATTTGTTTCCCTCTCATCTCAGTCCCCTAAACATCTGCTTTTCACCAATCTCGATATCCAGAGCTATGTGTCCATCTAATTACAACATCTTATGAAAGTGCAGCCAACGATGAGTATAAAGCAGGTGTGCAGCTGGAGGGCCCTGCTAACCATGATTTCACACCACAACTGAGTTATTTTATTCTGTAATTGGATGACCACGGAAATGCCCAGAGGAAGTTTGAGCTTAGAATGAAAAACTATATGTTAAAGTTTTTAGCATTCAGTCCAAATCTTCAGACTATAATGCAGTCACTTATTGCTTTTTCCGCCTTTGGTTAACTTTGTGACTACATTTCAATGTAAATGTTCTTTTTCAGAAATAATGTTAAAGCTTCTGCTGATCAGAATGTCAAATACTTAAAAATGTAGTTTTCATTTGTAGTGAAAAATGTAGCCTTCATGTGTTCAGAAGCTCTTTTTTGTCAGGATTCAATTTTACTGTGTGTTTCTTTTATTTAGTGTATTTAGTGTTTGATTCTGGTTTCTTTTGGTGTGGGTTTATTGTCTTCATGTTTTGTCCTGTTCTCTGTGCCTCTGTCATCATTCACTTCTCCTCAGTGTCTCTTGTCTGCCTGCCACACCTGCCCCAAGTTTTGTAATCATTTCACCTGTGCCCACTTCCCCCAATTACCTCTTGTCTTTAAAACCCAGTCATCTCCTCCACTTACTTGCTAGTCTGTTGTCGCTTCACGCGGTGTCTGGTTGGCCCTCTTGTCTTGTGTCTCGGTCCTGAATTCTGTTATGTTTAGTTTTGCTGCCACGCCAGCCTTTGTTTTATGTTTATTGTAAATAAATTTGTTTCTTTTCCCTTTTGAAAATGAGTCTGCACACTGGGTTCGCCTCCTTCTCCACCCATCATGACATTTATAAGCTGAAGTTGATAGGTTTTCAGCTGTAACACCAAAAAATAAAATTTGCAGAGTCTCATGACCCTAACTATGTCTAGTTCAAGTCTACAAAAATTGCCAAAAAAAAACATTTCACACAGAATCTTGTCAACCATTTCATCCGTATCATTATCCATTCATGACAACAGTGTTTTTAAATTTCCTTTTGTAACAGTTAAGACTATACAAAGTATATCAATGGCAATTAAGGAAATTAATTTCTGTAGATCTTCACCAGACCCTGAACTTACTGGTTTATGAACCATAGTGGGGTTCCGACCCCAACTTTGAGAACCACTGATCTAAAAGATTGGAATGTATGTGGTTTGAATTCTGGTCAAGTCCCTTAATATAAAAATATTTTCAATGTGCTTTTGAGTGTCTGAGAAGGTGCAAGTATAGAATAAGAAATTGGTTTATAATGTTTCAGTATATGGTTGTGAAATGCTTCGAATGGTCAACAAGATGAAAGAAGTGGCATAATATAAATAGCAAGACATTTATAAATGAGAAAGCTTCAATTTACTTATTCAAAATAAAAATGAAACATTATATCAAGAGTTGCTCTGGTTGTTCTGAGGGAGAAAGCATACTTATTAAACTGTAAAAAAAATGTCTGACAACCCAAACATACAGTACATCAAGTTATTGCTGACACATTAAAAAAACAACAGCAAAAATCAGACTAGGATCCTGCAAGGAAACCCAGTATGGGGTTAATAACATATTCATTAGCTGAGCAACTTAAATCACTCAGTAATTCAACTTTAATGAGTTTAGGTCTGTGCTACAGGTTCTTTTATTCCCACTTTGCAGATTTTAATGTTCATGATTGATTTTGATAAATGTTTTAGGCATTGGCTTTTGTTTTCTAATTAATGTCTTCTAAGATTAAAACAATAATACAACTAGCAGGTAAGACATAGTAGCTGGAAATAATTGCATTCATTTCCTCAATTTCAGCTGAAAGCAGTAAGGCTCTTCTCATTTCCTTTAAACAAATGTTCTTTTGGGCTTTGTTTGATTTTCAAATCTTTTGAGTCATGATCTTAGGACCTTTTCTAGTTTCCTTAAGTACACATCTAATATACTAAAGAGGTCTCAGCTCTAAACCTAATATGATGTTAAATAGGATTCTACTAGCAGATATTTGTTTTGATGGTAAACTTTAACAGCTGCATAGATATGAGGATGCATACTTTGGTTTAATAAATGAGATCCAGGAAACCTCAGAACCCAGAGGGACAATGGTTCATCTTAAATGTCTTCTCGGGAACAGATAAGTGCAAACAAATGGTCATTTTGTTGGCGGGAGCAGGTTAGCTTCAGGGCCAGAACACTGACGTATGACTGAAAATGTATGAAATCAATTATGTGGCCAAAAGACCTCTCCTTAGAAAGATAGAGAAACTGTGTGCAGCTGGTGTGGCTGGCTCCATTTTATTTTGGATTACATTTCATAAGCAGCAAATTGCAATATGCGTCATACAAATTCTTAGCCTGTAATTTGGATTTTTACAGGCTTTCTTGACTTTAAAACATCTTTAAAAGCAGACTTCATCAATAGTTCACCAGGATTTCATTTTGTATGCACAAATGGTCATGGTCAGGTTCATGAACTGGAGCAACAATGAATAAAAAAGCAGCAAAAGTTGAGAGAAAAAGCTTTGAAGGACCTTCAGAAAACTTGGTGAACTGTTAAACAAGTCCACTTCCAAATACCTTAGGATAGTACAGCTCCTTGTAAACAAAGTATTGAGTTGAAACCTTTGTATAGTATTGTATATAACTTCATAAAATACTTTAAATATTAGTTACACTTCTGTCCTTGCAGGGGTACAGTGAGAAACAAGCACACAGAAACACAGACAAAAATGGTATCTTCTGCCTTTTTCTTTGGGCAGTGGATGATGCCAAAACAGCTCTGCATAGCTAAAAACAAACAAACAAACAAACAAAAAACATTCCTTTAGAAATCATCTTATTTTAAATTATATTGCCAAGCATAGAGTAAGCTCAACAAGGGGACTTGCTTACCCCAATCGTGTCGATCTCAGAACATATTACCAATACTACAGTTTCAACTGAGAACATAACTTGATATCTTCAACTCAGTTATATCATTATGCAAATGGGACTTTAGTTTACCAGTCACTCAGTATGACAGGAAACACACTCCTTTCAGCTCTGTGAGAAGAGATTATATGAGGCCAACTGGTGTAATGTTCATAGTGAGGGACACTGCGAGAAGGTCAGGTCAAACATTCAGTCAGGACAGTAATGGCCGCTTTATGTCTCACCCCTACAATGGCAGCCATGATTACAGGAAGGCCCTCGAGACACATGAAATCCCAGAGGAGTCTTGGATGAGACTGTAACCGGTGACTAAGAGCCTGACAACTGCTATTGTTTCACAGAAGGTGTTAAAATTCACATCATATTAGTTATTTGGTAGCAATCTTCTGCTTGGCTGTCTCCATTAAAAGTGAACAGAGGTAGGCTGGTTTCCCAGAAATATACGAGCAACACATTGTGCTGAAAAGACGTGTCCACAGAACACAACATGCCTCTTTGCTAGTGACTCAATGGTGATATAAGTCAGGCGCATTTCAAATGTTTACAAATTTTAAACGGATCCCCATGCCTGGTTTCCAAGGTGATGAGTCTGTGAAAAAAGCTGGAGATTTATTCATTCAAAAGGAGGCACAGCAAAATTTACTTTCATTTTACAAAGATTATACATCATTTTTTGCCTAATTTTAATTAAGTTGTTTAATACCTAAACCTAAACCTGTCACTTTAAAAGAAACTGACAATAAACAGATAAAAATATAAAAGAACAAACAAAACAGGTTGTCTTTATTTAAAAGAGTGCATTCTCTAAACCCAGTCTCACAGTGAAATATAAGCCATTAATCAAACTTAATGCATGCCAAAATAAAAAGTTGAATTGACTTGTAAAAGATAAATAAATAAATAAATGAAACAGTTGATAAAAGTAACAGGTCCAAATCCCAAAACAGTATTCAGAAACATAAATATTCTATTTTAAGGGGGGAAAAAAGTAAAACAAATAAAACAAAACAAAGAAACTATATATCTGTGACTTTTAATACCACTTAAAAAATCTATATTAGACTTAGCATGAAATGTACAATAATAAGGACCACAAATTCAAGTCTTCAAGTAAAAACTAATATATATTGTTTTTTGTTTTTTTTTTTTTACCTTTTTTACTTTAGTTTCTCAACATGAACTTTTCTTTTGGAAAAAAAGGTTCTGTTTATCTATCTCTGCAAAAATCTATCACATACATAAAGAAATGATCTTCAATACCTGTTTTCGGCACAGATACATATTTTGTGTCTTGCACATGACAAACAGAATTGTGTGTGTGGCACGTTTGTAAATATTGAAGAGTTTGTATGAATCGTACATTGTGGTAATAAGTTGTTGTCTGTAAGGCACAGCAGTGTCTAAGAGCAGACAGGTTTCCTCTCTGCATTGTCATCCTCGATGGCATCATGTAAAGCATTGTGTGGAAAATTGCCTGCACTGCGGCTGAGCGGAGAGTGTATTGTCATGGTGCACGCTCCTACAAAAGATGGAAAATGAGTTCCAGTGTTGTTGAACAAAATATGGAATGACTTACACAGCAATATGAGTGTTGCATGTAGCAGAGACTTAGCTGACATATTTCTGAACGCTGTGGATGAAAGTCTATCCCTTTGCTCCTCCAGAGAAGAAGGACTTTCATCACATTTCTTTTTGGTGTAAACTGTAGCTCTCAGTTTTGTCATAAACACTTGGATGATTTTATTTCTACTTTTAAAAGTTTGTCGCCTTCACTGAGCAGCAGAATGTTATATAAAAGAAAAGAAAAAGCTACTACTGCTATTGGTTTTCAGCCCTTTTTTTTCATTCTTCTCAATGACTTAAAATTAGTTTCACTGAGTTTTCTAAAACTCATCTGTCACTTTTGGCTTCACTTTCTGAACAAAAGCAAATATGCAAATCTGTCAGAAAAGCTCTGTTGTGTGCTTGCTTGACTGGTTAGGTTTTCTTTATGCATCCAAGCAAGCTAATCATTGTTTAACTTTTGTTTCCTATCAGTTCACAAGCTGCCAATACAGATAAATAAGTCAACTCTGAAAATGTAAACATTTAGACCAGCTTGCACAGTTACACAACACATTATGACACGGCTAAATCTGTGGTTTTGAATTGTCTACATGACAAAACGCAGGTGTTGTGTTGATTCATTTAGGTGCAGAGATGCAAACTGGCTGACTAATGTTGAATAAAGATCAGGGGGTGTGGTTGTTATTAAAACCTTTCAGCATGCATTGATTGTCCTGCTTTCTAAAACGGTTGAGCCACTTAGTGTCAGATACAATGACTCAACAAAGCAAAGGAGACTCCAAGGTATTATAGGCTCTAAAAATTAAACTTGTCTTGGAAAAATTAGTAAAAGTCAGAATCTTGATTCATCAGGTATGTGGTGAACTGTTTGTGGTTAGGTTGTAGCTGTGTGGAGTCATCTACTTGTTTTAGTTTAAGATAACAGAAGTGGTGCCTCACGTTGTTAGTGAACACAGCCTAGGACATTGTTAATACAAGAATAGGACAAAACAGCTACTTTTACTAATAAAGATGGTTTCAGCTGAGAGATTTAAACAAGAATAACAGAGCTTGGTGTTTTGTATTTTATAAACTGCTGAACAACAAAGCAAATTTAGCATGCCACATACATTATTTAGCTCTTAAAGCATAGCAATGAGGAAGCGTTGATAAGTAAATGCCTTTTTTAACTTTGAAAAGGAGTATGTTCTTGTAAAAAAATGTATTAGAATTATGTGCTAATGTTTCTTAAAGTTTTGATGCATTTTGTTTGTACTATTGTTATAAATTGCTATTTTTCAGGTTGGTGTCATGTTTGCTAACTTGTACTAGATAAATTTTGATTTTACAAGCAAACTGACTTGTTATTTCAGGAGTTTCAGAAACGCTGTAAGACCTCTTAAGCAGTGACTCATGTTCACCAGGTAGAACATACTGTACGTCTCTGCAAGAACAGCAAACATATTTGCTGCCACACAGATCTGCTTCACACTGAAATTAATTTTACATTGTTTAAATGCTACATTGATGAGAAAATATTTTATGACATTGCTGAAAAGAAATGACTGCTAATGGAGACAAATATGCACTTTTAGCTCACTATGTGAGCTTATTGATTTGCATGCACCCAAGGGTCTGTTTGGATCTTTCTTGAATTTTCATTTAGGGCCAGAGGAAGGCAGCTGAACCTCCTCTTACATCATCATTAGATTTGGTTTTCCTAGCCTAAGGCATCATTTTGACCTTGGTGGTTTACTGACATGTCCTTGGTGTGTGGTGTGAAAGGTGTAGGAAGGAGGTTAGGATCAGGACAATGTGTTTGTTCAGGGCATCTCAAAAGACACAGCAGTTCCCTGAGGACAGAATATCCCGTCCCAGCAGGAAGTGCTGATAGCCTGTCTGACATAGCTGACCTCACCACCACCCCAAACTAATGAAACTGCTGGCTGTTTGATCAGCTCCACGGGTACTGCGTGACTGATATGAAATGGGTAGGATAAGGGGTGTTTTTGAATTGGGGTAAACAATCTACATCTGCATTCCTCTGTAAAAAAAAGGTGAACATGGTATACCTGTCTGCTTTTCTACTAAAGTCAACAGCTCTTCCTCTACAGCTTCTATGACGAATGTACGGCTGTTGAAAGCATTATGTAAAAAGGATAACAGTATCCTGTGTGGACAGAAATTGTAGGGTTTTCTTGTCATTATAAACACTCAGTCTTTTTTCCTTGCATTACACCTACCCCTAATGATGATGATGCAGAGAGAGAAATGGTAGGATGTTGAGGACACCTCCACAGAGAAAGAGAATGTTGAAAAAGAGGAGGTTGCTGAAAAGAAGAAACAAAAGCAGACAGAAGCTGTTGGTACAGAGAAATCCAGTCTATGGCAAGCACCCAAATAAATTTGGGGCATATAGACAATGACAGATGCAGGACAAAATGCCAACCTGACTCAAAACAAATTATGCATGTTTTTTTCCTGTTCTCACTTGGACTTTGCATTTTACTTTACACAGGCATCAGACTTTTCACCATCCTCTCTTCCCTGCCATCACCAAAGCAGGGCAGCAGAGAGCTAAGGTGATTATATCACAGTTAAGCATCAGGCCCTGACAAGATGTCTCCAAGAATGCTTAAAGCATGCTTTGTTGAACGTGGGGAGGCACTGTAGTATATGTTCAACCTGTGCCTAAAACTGCAGAGGATACTGGAGTTATACATAACTTCATACAATATCTCATTTTAGTTAAAAAGAAAAAAAAAAGTTAGCTTAGTGAGCCAAAAACTTAATGCTGGTTGCACTGACATCTTTTGTAATGAGGTCTCTGAATGGGTCTGTCTTCATCTCCCCAGATCTCAAGTTCACCTTACCCAGGATCCAATGTATTTTATTTATATCAGGGACACTTATGCATAGAGAACCATCCTTCAGTATGATCCTACTGAAAGCTTGATTGTCTGCCTGCTTGTTGCAAGTGTTTCAATATCAGCAGTATGCACTCATATTCTGCCTTAAAGAGTGTGTACGAATCCCATTTTTCTGCCGTCTGAAGTAGTGGCCAGCACTGAAAAGAGCATTCAAACAACCACTTTTGAAAATGATGTTCAATAAACCAGACTGATACAAAGAGACGTCTTAAGATGTTTATTTACAGAAAACAAAACAAACACAAAAGCCCTCTGCTCGATGCAAATGCATTCCTACATTATCTACCAAAGTTAAGAATACACCAGAGGAATTCATAATAGTTTCTGTTTTTCAGACTTTTAAGGCTAGCACAAAACAGAGCTTTAGTTTTAATCATGTAAGGTTCAACAGTGGGGCTTGAGACAACACTCTGTAAAGATATTAGAAATTGTTTTTAACATAAAGGCAATTCTAGATAATAATGCTCAAAAAATTGTTTTACTGTGGCATCCAGGAGGAGGCAATGCAACAAGGCCTTGGTGGAGAGTGGACAGGCAGGTGAGTGAAAAATGAGTTCCTTTCTTGTATGTGGGGACCAGTCTGAGAAGAGTGTTACAGTCAGACTGTCTGTCCAGCTGTCTTGGCAGTGAGGAGAACGAGAATCACAGATATGTTACTAAATTCTCCAGATACAGTAAACCACTTAAGGCAGTTATATGCAGCCACAATAATCCGGGAATGAGATGATGTACTGTTTTTGCAGTATGATGATGAGAATGATTGGAGGGAAGTACTATGGCTGGAAGGAGAAAAGCTAAAAATGGCCACCTGCACAGCTTCCCCTACAGGAGCAAAAAGGGAACTGTACAGCTTTATTTGTTTTGTTTAAGTGGCTTTTAATATTTTATTTGTGTCATAAAGACATAATTAATATGTCAGAGAATGTACCGTCACACCTACATATTGAAAACAAAGACAACCATCAGATTCAGGCCCTAAAGAATGAATAGTTCAATGATGCCTTCATAATGTGTTTTTGTCAGTTTTAAGCATTTTAATTCCCTTGAATAATTCAGCAAAGGCAGAATGCACAAAAGCCAGAGGGAGTAATGAATGCAAGGTCTTCCAGCACCCACCTTCTCCAACAAACAGAATTCATCTAAACTTGTACCCTTGAGACCTTCTCACACAGAAATGCAGTGTGAACTGAAGAGCCCTTCACCTCCACTTGTGTCCGGAAATTGACAGTGCTGCACAAGGTCAGGTCAGTCAAGGCCGGCCCTCCATCCCTGTGGGAGATTCTCTGCTCATGAAAATGTAAATGCAGGTCCCATGTAGTGATTATGATCCAATGTAATTTGTACATCCATGGCAGGTCTAGAATAAACAGACAGGCAGCCTACTAGAGCAATCGACTACTTTTTATTCTTTTAATTAAGGTGTCAGGGAGAAGCAGTCAAAATGACTGAAGGGTAACTCAGTCTGTGTTAATATAATCAAGCTTTGATCTTTTAAAAGGAAATGGAAAAAAAAACAAAATGATAACTTCTGCGTGATTGTGTGTCATACTTGGTTCAAACATTGCACTCTGTAATTTCTGCATCATTAAATGTCTAGTTTAGTGAACAGAAAAAAAAATAATTAAGGGTACAAAAAGTGCCATCTGTGATAAAATTGTGGTACAATAAAACCAATATTTTTTATTATTATTATTTTTAATCATGCAACAGGGAATGAGTACAAACTTTTAGTGTGTATAGCTTACTTCATTTTTAATTTTCCTAATCCAAAAATAACTGAAATTTTATAGTGTGATTGTTTGTGGAGCATTATTATGGCTAATAGCCATACTATTAGCAGCTTGCTAAAAGTATGGCTTTTTTCCTACGCAAACCTAATACTAGATGTCTGTGACTATCTTTTTCACAACTAAATGTGAGTCTATGAAAGACATTAAAATTATTTTGTTCAGCCTGTCTAACATATTTATTTCACATGTTATGCTTCAATATTTTATGACAAATAAAAAGACGCTAGCTTTCTTTGTCATTATTTTTAAGAACCTTTTTTTATTCTTGTTTTTCTTTACTTGTATGGGAGATTGCTATAAAAAAGTATCAAGTCAATCTAAAATTTTGCTTTTACTTTTTACTTATTTTATTTTACTTTGACATTATCAGACAAATCCTAAATTAATTTGCTACAATATTCTAAAAATAAAAATAAAGGTAGCAACACATTTTGTACAAAGTGATTAGTGAAAGTTCATGCCTTTGTTTAAGAAAGTAACAAAAACAATAGTACGAAATATGGATGAATGAACTGTGTCTGGCTTTTACTGTAGCTATTTTACTTGATCTTTTAGACCTTTGGGGTTCATATTGGTCTATTTGGTTTCAGGTAAAGTGCCACTTGTTACTAAGCTTTTTTTGGATGTACAGTAAAATAATGTGTTATTTTAAGAACGACCCCCCCCCCCCATGCCTCTCTTCTACTCACTTAGATATAGCAAGAGGAATAAAAAACAAAACTCTTTTTTGATAAAAGAACCAACTCAGTGTAGACTCACATAAATCTAAGAGGAAACACCCATGTTTTATCTATAACCACTTTATTTGGTCTATCTTTGCAGGTTGGGGTGATTTGTGAAATTGCATCCATGGCGGTTACACGGTGGACAAATTGCCGGTCCATTAGAAGGAAATGTGACAATTTAATATGCATGTTTTTGGACAGTGGGAGAAAGTCAGATTACTTGAAAAAAAATATCAAATGCTGCTGCAAACTCCACACAAAATGCCCCCAGCCGAGACTTGAAATGGAAAGTTTCTAGCTGTGAGGCAACAAAGTAATCACTACACCACTGTTCGGCCCAGAAATATAACCTAAATTATTCCCATTAGGAAAACAGAAAAAAAGTTTTTGCTTTACTTTTACTTCAATAATCGGAGTTGTTCATTGCTTATCATGTTCGTGGCTACTGACTCTACAGTGCAATAAAATATTTGTGTGTTTGAGGTGAGCAATATATGAGGAGTAAAATACATTTACTTTATTTTCTTTTCTGAGAAATTTAGAAGTCAGGAAAACATAGTTGAGGGAAAACATTTGATGGTCAAAGATGTCACCTTCACTGAGAAAAGCAAGCAAATACAAGAGTTGAATAAAAATTGAATAAATGAGTTTATTTTTAGATAGAATTAGCTGTAACTTATAACATAATATTCAAGTTAAAAGATATGTAATCTAACAAAACTAATTACATTTTTGATCAGCAGCATAAAATATTGATGTTTAAATTGCACTCTTAATTTTTTTTTCCTGCAATATTTTAGATCTTGTATATTCTATAACAGAGAGCATTAATGAAGAAATATCTCTCAACAGAGATATTTGTAGTTTTAAATTCATAGGATGTGGTTGTTTGGCATGCCTGTGGTCTGGGTTTTAGTCTGACATGGTTCAGTGCGATATTCCTCACAGAGCTCATCCCATACATCACTGCTCATCCCTCCCTGCTGCAGTCAGCCTCCTCATACAAAGCACAAGAGGACTGTTCTGCCATTGACAGACAGACACAGCTGGTAAAGAAATGTTTTGCCCGAGTGTATGTGTGATGTTTGAGACAGAAAATTTCTGAAAAGTGCAGTAAAGTCGGTTGTACTGATTGGCTCCTGTGCCAGATCTTTTCACACTGCCCTTGGATATGACAAATCACCTTCATGCCCTACTGAGAATCAAATGGAAGAAAAAAAAAACAGTTGAAACAGATGAAGGCAGGCTTTAATGCAGATGTCTGTGGATGATGCTCAATTTTCTGACTTGATGAGTTGATGTAATTTCAAAGGCATGCTTCTCTCTTCTGCCTCTCCGTCTTTCCACCTCTGCCCTTTTTATTTTTTTTTACTCTTCATAGAGATTATGCAGTAAAGAAGACTCCACTATTTTTGGGATGATGAAGTTTAGGATTAATACTGGCTGACAGGGCAGGAGCTTATCTCCCTCTTTTCTTCCCAGGAAGCATATTTCTTAGTTTTGTGGGTGTCAAAAAAAAAGTCAGACATGAGAAAATCCTGTCAGCAAACTATGCTATTCAAAATTAAGAATTTATTTTTATTTGGCTTTAGTGTTAAGTTAATAAAAAAAGATCAAGGTATTAAAAAGGCATCTATTTCCAACACACTTTAGACCTCCTTGACAATAAGCATTATGAAACAATGATTGTTGTACTCTTACAAACATTTTACAACTTAAATGTATGTTTCATATAAAGATGATTTAGTCAACCATTTTACTTTTTAATATTGATATTATCTATTTTTTAAATACATAATGTTGATTGGTAGAGGGACAATAGATGGGGCCATGTTGTCATGAAGCAGAAAGAAAGCGGCTCAAAAATGCAGACTTGAACACAAAAAATATAGTGAACAAAGAACAATGATAAACAAAATAAAGAGCTGTCGGGGCAGCAAACCGAAACACAAAGGAGCACAAAAATAAGGAGTATACAGGGAGTGAGAGGTGAGAGCAAACAGTACAGTGGATAAGAGTCAATGAGAACCAGGAGTTTAATTAGGCTGGGGAAAAAAGGTGATTCTTATATTTTCAGAAAACAGGTAAGATTCTACCATGATTTTGTGCATAAAATAATAAGAAAAAGGAAAAGTTCAATGTGGTTTTGGACAGAGCCCGGGCTTAAAGAATAAGCTTTACTGCATTAAACTTTGCTTGCCTGCAGTGTCTTCTGGTGCCCAGCGCTTTTATTGGAATCCTAAATCAATTTAAAGAATAATTTGCTCAAATTTGGTTGAGGTTCAGAGTGAAATTCTAACTCTGCTTTTTGACACACCTTGTCCTGTTGGTAGGTGACGAATTCAATCTTGTCAAACCTTTGCAAAATATTTTTGATACCAACAACCATTGGTGTCACAGGTTAGATTACCTTCTATTACAGTGGTCCTAATGTTATATAAACAATGCAAATAAATGGGTTATGGTTAGGTTTAGGGTTTAATAAAATTTTAGTTCCAAAATCACAAAATCAAAGACAATATAGACTCTACCTTATACAGTGAAACTAGACTTTCCTGGCAATCCCACCATATTGTTTCTAGTGCAACCTCTCATTTCCATCTATTGTGTGTCTGCACCAGCAGGATGATCTTTCTTGCCAATAAATAACCAAACAAAAATAAGCAGAAGGCAAAGCATTCGTTAGTCTGAGATGGCCCATATGTTTAGGAGACAGCACCGGCCATATCAGTAATATTTTGAAAGGCCATATTGTTTTGATTTGAAAAGGTGGTGATGGTGGTGGTGGGGGGTGGGGGTGTCAACATGACAGCCATGATGGGTCCAGCAACATTTGCAGTGTCTTTTCATGCAAATGACTGGAAGACATTTTGAAGCAGAGTCTGCTTGATTCTGGCAGGTGGAAAAGGGAAAAACAAAAAACAAACCCGGATCTGTGATTACCCAATTTATCACTTGCTAACAGGGTTTTATCTTCATACTGCTTTTTAGACTCATTATGGTCTGCTTCTATTCACATCAGCTGTGTCATGAAGCATCATCAAATGCTATTTTCAGCAAGAAATCTGAATGACCACACAGCATCTAATGATTCTGCATTTTAGAAGAGTATCAGAAGACATCAGGTGTCACAGTAATGATGTATGTGACACAAAATTTTCAGACTAGCAAACCAGATGTGAAAGCCACACAGAGCCAGGATAAGATTTATCCGTGATTAGACGATTCGGGGGTAGAAGAAATAAAATGTTATTTAAAAAAATGTCAATTGTAACCCCTTGAGATGTCATTAAACTATACCAAAATACACAAGAATAAGTTATACTTTGTTTAAAATCCACATTCCTATTTAGAGCTGTCATCTTTCCAACACATCTTAGTAGTTAATGTTAAAAGTGTAAACTGTAATGTTAAACTGAGTGGAATATTCCAAATTCTACAAAGAAAAAAGATCTCCAGGAACAGGGCAACACCAGATAATTGATATAAAGAGTTACTAAAAATGCCTCATCGGAAAAAAAACAACACTTTCTGGTAACGTTTGGAACTTTATGAAAATAAGGCACCCTGTTTTAAAGAACCATGTAGACCTCATTGGAACTGGAGTTCATTTACAGGTTTAGTGATTATTTTTGGAAGTTTCTTTTTAGCATGGATTAGAGGTGGATGGCGTTACTGAGACTCAAATGCAGAATAAGAATGCAGCAGGTTGTAGAAACAAGTATGCTCATTTCCAACAAGAAAATTAGACAGGACACCCAAGAAACTGAAAAACAAAACAGCTTAAAGGCAAGATAGGTAAAGAAGCAACAACAACATGACAGAAACAATTGAAAACCAGAGACCATATACACTGATGGAAGAAAACGACTGGCGCATTGCAAGTGAGTTGATTAGAAATCAGAACGAAAAGGAAACAGAAAACAGGACTGTCAGGAAGCACTGATTACAGATTAAAGCAGAAATTTCTCTACGCAGTGCTCAACTGTTTATTTCTGAAGCAAACAGGAGTCCACATCAGAGGTGACATTTACAACTGCTGACACAAACCCTCTCCTCTTGAGGTTAAAAACTGAAGCATCTCTGCATATAAACAGAGATTGTCTACCACCAAAAATACAAGTTCAGATTCACTGAACCCAGAATGATTGGTCATGTTAAAGGCAGAGGAACAAACATTGTTTCAGACATGTTTAGCAGCAGTATAACGCAGCGTTCACAGCCATAAAGGGTTTGTTTTTGAGGTATAAATTAAATCAAACAAAAAAATTGGAAGGTATTTGGAGTTAATTCTTTAAAATCTGCAGAAACTGAAATATAAACTGTAAAAACTAAATTTAGGTTTTACTCTTATTGTGGAAATTTATCTCAAAAAAGAGAAAGATGTCAAATTACACTTTCCCTGTGGATTGGTGCTTTTACCAAGTAAACAGCAACATTAACAAAGTTTCTCATCCACCCAGCAGCAGTGAGCTCCACTGGTGGGAACAAAAATGTTTTCATCTGCATCTAATTGCTGCTAATGTGTATTTTCTGCTACTGCTATTATTCGTCAAGCTTGTGTGCTACAACATTTTCCCCTGATGCTGTTTTGGAAGGGAACACTGTCAGTGTCGCCTGGAGCTGTGGTTGGATAGTCAAACAACTCCAACTGCTTTGTCACTAATCATTTCTGTTTAATTCTACTACAGTTAAGACAGAAAAGTAAAAAATATTTTAAAAATGCCAGTTTTAAAGAGGACATGTAATGCATAGTTGCAAAGAATGTTTGCACAATTTTCAGCATATTTGTCATGTTTTTTTTATTTAAATTTTCTTTTTTTAATTATCTTGTTATTTTCCCTCTGTATCTTTGTTTATTTTGTTAGGCTCTTCTAATGTCTCCAATTTAAGGTTCCTGCTTCTTTCATCCTCACAACTCTGACTCTTAAAGTAATCTAGTAAAACATCCTGCAGGATGTCTCAGTAGATTAGAGCGAAAGAGAGTGAGGTAAAACAACTGTTCTGTGGCTTCAAGCCAAAACTGACATTACCCTGAAAACTGCTAACTGCAGGTAAAATACTAACTGCTCATAAACAAGTCACTACACAGCCCCACTGGAAAAAACAAAACAAAAACCTGTTTGTTTGTTTTTGTTTAGTAAAAGCTTTCAAGGGTCACTCACTATTTTTGAGGCATATTTTAGAATGAAAATTTTCTCATTTGTTATGTTTTTAGTCAGATAAGACTCTTATTTTTCTAAAATTTGAATTTTATATTTTAAAATGTCACTTTATTACATGTAATTCTAGGGTTTGGTGTTGTTATTAGGTTCAAGCTAACATTTTAACAGGAAATCTTTTGACATTTCTTATATGTTATGGTTTTAAAACTGATGCGAAACAAAAATGCAAAACATTTTTCGGGATGTCTGCACTGCCAATCACTTTTTACATTTTTTTTCAAAATTCAGAGATCACATCAAATGCAATAACTTTTTTTTATGAAACTCATCTCTTTTATTGCATTTTTTTTTTTTTTTGCAGATTTGACATTTTTTGGTCAGGTCAGAGGGAGACTAAATGCTGACTGACAGTCTGTGATTTTCAGAGATTAAAAGTGGAGACAGAAATAAAAAGGAAGTCATGCATCACTTTGAAGCACCAAAGGCAATTCTTTCCCGGTGTCGACAAAACCCACTGCATCGGACTTTGAGCTCTGCAGCAAGTAAACCCTGCAAAAGAGAGCTGAAGCAGATAATAAAGTCTGCCCACCAGGAAAACGTCACAGGAGCAAGAAAATGATTTACCCACTGTTAGTGAAATACTTCATCTTCAGGATTTTTGTACATAGAAATTCATACATGTGCATATTAACAGACAGCCACTGTTGCATTTGGTGCAAGCCCAAACATACAATGCTTTGAGACAATTTTGCGGTCTTCGATAAAATATTTATTGAAGCTTTGTGGTGTCACCTTGAGACTGCTGCTCTTTTGTCTGCCTGCATGTGCCGGCCTCCTTCTGGGACTGCATTAACATCACTTTTTCACACGCAGGTTTATGAACTGCTGCAAGTCTCACTCAGGATTCTTGAATAACAAAGAAGAACAGCAGGAATACTGTATTAAATGCATTTTATAAATATAGTTTTCTTTGTGTCTAACCTGTACAAATTTGTTAAAGTGTGCTATTCAGGATTTTGGAGCCAGACATCAATTGTGATTCATTTTTCTTTACTTTTGGAAGCAAAAGTTCTATGTGAACTTATGTGAAGAAATTGTGTCAGGATTCAGTTTTACTGTGTGTTTCTTTTTGTATTTAGTGTTTCTGGTTTCTTTTTTTGTTTGGGTTTATTGTTGTCTTCACATTTTTTCTTCTCTGTGTCTCTGTCAGGATCCACTTCTCCTCAGTCTCTCTTGTCTGCCTGCCACGCCCATCTACACCTGCCCCAAGCTTTGCAATCATCTCACCTGTGCCCACTTCCCCTAATTACCTCCTGTCTTTAAAACCCGGTCATCTCCTCCACTTACTCGCAGATCCGTTGTTGCTTCATGTGCTGTCTGGTTGTCCCTCTTGTGTTGTGTCTCTAGTTTGCTTGTGTCTTGTTCCTAGATTTTGTTATGTTTAGTTTTGCTGCCACGTCAGCCTTTGTTTTTGATTCTTTTATTTTAATAAATTAGTTTTCCTTTTTGAAAATGAGTCTGTGCTCTGGGTTCGCCTCCTTCTCCGCCCATCATGACATCCTGGTACTTCCCTTATAGCTAATAATGGTTTTTACATATTTTCTCATTAACAAAGGTGGTTCACTTTCAAACAGTGTCTCTGCTTGGTTCATCTGGTTAAAGTTCATACATGACTTTGATTAACTGACTTTTATCCAATGACCTGCTTTGTTTTCTTTGATAGTTTGTAATTTCTACAGCTGTGTTTGCAAAATCATTGTCATCTTGCTGAACGACACAATCTTAAATTCAGACTAGTTTTCAGTCAGATGTGCCCAAATATTTGAGTTGTTTGTCTGCAGTTTCCCTCCAGTCTAATAAGGAGCAGCAGCTAGTTTTTCAACTTTATTAAAAAGAAAATACATTTAAGTGATTTGTTGAAAAGTATTCCACTTTCAGGCTTCTTCCAGCTGATGCATGCGCAGAAATACTAGCTTTAGTTCACACACAAATAGAACATTCCGTCTCAAGAAACACAACATAAATTTTCTTGCTTTTATGCTAAAACCTTGTATGAATGTATTTTAATTCCTCCCTATTACACCATTGAGAATATTATAAATGGCCAGAATGCTTCATATTTTTGAAGTGGATAATAAATATGTAGGGTTGACATGAAAAGAATTGCATTGATAAAAAATTGTTATTTGCACTTTTAAGTGCATAAATCAAATGGTAATATATTATTAATACGTTTATATTATAAACAATATTATTTTCACTTTCATTTCCATAAAAAATAAATAAACAAAAACTAAAGGTTACCTCCGGTGAGTGAACTGGAAAAAAAACTTGGACTTATGAACAGTGGGACTTCAGAGTGGCTTTGAAAGTCTGTAGCCATATTATATTGGATTTCTCACCAAAATATTGATGTGTGATGAATTGTAAAAAGGTGAATAAATGAGAATCTGTTCACACAAGCACCCGTGTTGTTGCTGTTCTTGTGCTCAATGTCATATTCACAGTTTTTTCTTATCTCCTGTCTCTTTTGCACCACTGTTTGAATAGGAGTTTTATTATGAAGCAAAGTTACAATTCTCTGGGCTGCACAGCAGTCATCTACAGAATGTTTTGGAAGCTCTTCGTTGTCATGTTCAGATGGAAAAACCTTTGTGACACTCTTCTTGGAGTACATATTTATTTATGTAATATAAGCAAGCGGCAGCTGACTGAATGTAACTGTGTACTCTATAAAAAAAGTTTGAACACTGCAGATAAATGACCTTGTAATAAAGCACAGACAATAATATTTTAGCTTACTTTAACAGAAATATATATATATATATATATATATATATATATATATATATATAGCATCACAAAACAGGATCTATCTGTCACTGATAATGTGTGGTCAGAATGAATCCAGCTTCATTGCAAATTCCCAGCTACGGATGCAAATTCTGGGCTTATTCTACTACTTAAGGCAGAGAATATTAATTTATCACCAAGGCCACATTTTCTCCAACAGAATAGTGAAATGGTTTGAGAGCTTATTAAAAATGTGAACAGCTTTAATTAGTAATATCAGGCACAGCTCTTAACCTTTTTATTTTTTCTCATCTGGGCTTTGTCCTCATGTATCCCAGATTTTTATTATAAAAGAGAGAAAAAATATACTAGTTTTCTTTAAAAACAAAATGTTTCTACAAGGAGGTTAAATTAAAGTTTTGAAATGAGAGAAACTTATAGGGGTCCACATTTTTAATTCAATATATAGTTCTCACAAATTTCATCCTGGGAGAGTTCAACATGATATTTTTGCCATGTTGGTAGGTAAGCAGGAAGAGAGGAAATGTCCTGACAATTTGCCAGCCATCTTGTACTACAACATTGTTAATTATTTAGTGTATGTGGCCTTAAAACAGTGTTTCAACATATTTGTAAAGGATGGCCAAACTCCCCATGGTAATAACAAAGTTCTGGTAACAATATCAATAAAGGTAACAATATCATAATTTGAATCATGAATCATAATTTTATTCAGTGATATTTTTGCTAAACTGGGTTTCATTTTAAAGAAACATCAGAACAAACCACATTTTGTTTCTAAACTGTGCCTTAATTGAAGTTTCATTGCCACCACAGTAGTGATGTACGTAACCGGTAGAGCCAAACAAGTCCAATATATGAGCTTTTACATTAGTGTTAATTAAACTGTATTATTGAACTTGTGCAGATTACAAAATAATTGCAAAGCTGAAAGACCACCCAAGGATCTTCTAACTCAGTAAACAATGTCATTCTTGCAGAAATCACTCAGCAGAATTTCATCTCGAAGAGAGAAATTCATCCATAATTCATAATGAGTTTCTCTCTGATGCAGCATAATCAGTTTCTTCAGACATATTCCAATGGAGCAATCAAACACTCAGACAGCTGGCAACACACAGCACACTCTCAGAAGGACACAAATCACTTAACCTGCATCTCTGTTCTGTGTGCACGGCAGCGTGTGAATGCACGTGAATGCTGGTGGAAATATGAGTGCAGAACAGTAATTGTGTGATTATGAGAACCAGCATGAAAGATTTATTCAAGAAGAACAAGAAGATACGGGCCTTTACAAGAAATGGTTGGTGTTATTTATCTATGTTCTATGTCCAGAAACAATTTTTAAATAAAGGTAAATCATAATTTAGGCCTTAAATGTAAGTAAAATGTTGTAAATAATAAATTAAAAGAAAAACAAAAGTAATTCTATGGACATCAATGCCATTTTACTTATTTAACACTGACCTTGTTATTTTAGTGGCTACTTATCAATGTTTTTTATTAATAATATCTCATTAAAACATGCATAATTGCAAATAAAAAGGTTATGTCTTCAAGAAAATATTAAATTACTTTAACCAGACTGCAAATTATCAGTAATTTCTGGTTCATTTGCAAAATCTGCCTGTCTCTTGTCCTTTGCTAACTGCTGAAAAGTTTAAACTGAATTTCTGAAAGTGTGTAGGTATAATAGAAATGAAAGAAACTGCTGATTATTAAATGTCTCTCAGCTGAAAGGTCAGGTCGCTATGGTGACGGAAAATGCAGGACTGTTTTTGATTTAGACTGAAAGCTTACTAAAATTTAGTCTCAAAGTGCTGTTATTTTCAAAGAAAATGTAACAAATGACAATAATTTGCAATGGCAAGCACCACAAGGAATGCCTTCACATTCAAAATCTCTTTTATTTCAGTTTCCTGTGACCTTTATTCATAACAAAACTGATACATAAAAAAACAACCGATTACAAAAGAAAAAAACAGCATGCTTATTTGTGGCGAGACAAAGGGCTATTTGTAACTGCTATGAACAATTTGAGTTTTTTTCAAAAGGTGGAACATGTCTCTTGATTGGTTCCTGCTCTGAGTGGCTGTCATGAGAATGCCTTCATGAGAATTACTTCTTAATGTCTGAAAACACAATTTGCTGTGATTGCTGTCTATTGCAGGTAAGATATTGGCAGCTCAGAAATACACAACATCAGTTGAAAAGCAGAATGATCACTGCAGGTGTCATGTAGCCTAGACAAATGTTTTTTTTTTTTTTTTTTTGTGTGGTCCAGTAATGTAGTAATATGAAAAGCATTTCCCCATGTGTCATGGCTAAACAGTTAATTATGGCTTTTTTACATGAGCTGAATCGATTTTCTGTATGCAATTATCTCAGCCCCTGAGGGGTTATCATAAAGACTAAATGATCTTTAAATTGTGTTCACTGGAGAAGGGAGCATTTATCATGCAGCAAAGATTCCTGGCTTCTTCTTCCTGCTATAATGGAAATGTTCAGTTGAGACAGGTTTTTACAATGATGTTTCCTTCACTTACTCTTCATTTCCTTTGTCAGAAAATTTATGATCCAGACTGGTCAATAAGACCTTTCACATATAAAAAGACAATTTACCATCATCCATATGCAAGTTGATATCCAAATACATTTCTATTAAGAAGTCTGTTGAGCCTCTGAGACAGTTTTTGGTATGCTCCCTTCAAGTTGAATAGTTGAATATGTTATTATCAATTAACCTTTTTTTTTTTTGCATATTTCTTATTTGGCAATTACTCTCAGACTTTTTGATTCTGTGGAATAAAACAGTAGCAACTTACGACTTCCTGCATCTTCAGACAAATTACTGTCCTCCAGCCATTAAAGATTAGTGTCCTTATGTCATCATCAAACTCTACAGCCTTGGTCCACACCTACTGTTTTATTAAGATGTCTACAGTCTTCCAAGTGGTCATTTACTCCCGGGTGTTTGCATGCCTCCTCCTTGCTGGAAGACAGAGGACTCAAAGTCATTAGAAGATAAAGAGCTTACCTTTTTCAGAATGACAGGAAAACCTCTGAGGGTACAACCCTATTCGTCATTGTTCACATTGAAAATAGTGTAACCTGAACAGGTGTCATGGTGGAGACATAAAAGCAGTCTGTTGTACAGTTTATCTGCAGAGGTCTGAGCTTTCACTGGATGTATGTATTGCATGTTTTTTTTGTTTTGTTTTGTTTTGTTGTAGAATTAACTTCAATCGTTATACATGGTGAGTGGGAGGTTGTCAGTATTGATCCCACTGGAATCTACACAAGGTGCAGAATCTATAAAAGTGGGCAGAGTTTACTTGTTTTTGTATTTCTTCACTAATATGTCCAGGAGCAGCTGAGGAAAGTCTGATTGATGTTCATTCTGATTCATCTTGTGTAGAAGTAAAAACCTTGATATGTTGCCTAGGAAAAACAGCAAGACTATATATTATTGAACAGAACAGAAAGTTTAAATAATTTTAGTTTGAAACAAATTAAATCTGAGAAAAATGTCAGACTCCACAGGATTCTGATTGGAAGACGAGACCTGCATTTCAGCTGCAGAGCAGTGGTTAAAGCTTTTTGCCTCCCAGCATGAAGGTTACAGGTTCAAACCTGCCTGTGGCCTTCCTCTGAGGGGCTTTCATGTTCTCTCCCTGCATGCACGGGTTTTCCTGGAGTACTCCAGCTTCCTCCCACTGATGAAAAACCTGTTTTTTTGGGCAATTCTAAATTGTCACTAGGTTTGAGTGAGGTGTGAATAGTAGTTTGTCCTGTTTGTCTCTCTGTGGTCCTATGATGGACTTTTCACAATTTACCCCATCACTTGCCCTGTTGCAGTTAAACTGAAACACCAAAAAAGAGCATTTTTTATCTCCTACTTCTAGTTTTTGCTTGATAAACTGTCTGACTGAATAACTATTGTAAACTGAACCACATTTAATCAGGTTTCACACTTAGACCCACAGGACCCAAACAGGTCAGCTGACCAGAAAACATTTTAATACAGTGTCTGATGCACTGGCAAAGACTGACGCTGCAAGACGTTGGTAAAAAAAAAAAGTTACTAAATATTAAAACCAGTCAATGCCAGCAGCTACATGTGACTTTGAAACTCAATATTTTCCACCGTAATGTGAAATAGTAATTCTACCAAAGTCAATTTAAAGCATTCAAACTGTCAGTGAAGGACTTCATATCTTAATTTCTTCACTGAATTAGTGCCAACACTCCCTCTGAGCGACACTGACAGCAGCAGCTCATTCCCATGCAGAGAATAAAAATGTACACTCTGTAACCATTCATAATTAATTCTTACTGCTGAACATGCTGTACCAAAAACAGACTTCATTTGCTGCTAATTTTCTGTTTGTTTACCCTTTCAGCTACTTTTACAGACAACCACCATTGGGTGTTGCAAAGAAAAACTGTATTGAAAATATGTTGCAGAAAACTAAATTTGAATAAATATATATAAAAAAGTTTTATTAGGTTATAAATGTATTTTAAATAACTGTTTAGCTTTAAACTACCTGAACCAATATATATTTTCCTTCATTTTGTTGAAACCACAAAATATTTTATACAAAAGGCTGCTCTTGTATGAAAACTTTTCATTTTTACCTAAATTTACCAAATGATGAAGTAAAAATCGCTCAGTGGAAGCAGATAAAACGGTCCTTTTTATAATTGTAATACTGTAGCTTGGAAACATGTTGAGAGAGCACAACTTTAAAGCTTAAAAACATATTTTCCACTGGTAATAAAAATAATTGGTCAGTTAAGTTCCTAAAAGTTTTTCAGTATCTGTAATTGAATGAACAGATTTGTCTTCAGGGACATACAAGTGAAATGCATCAAAAACCCATTAGTTGAGATGTACTAACTGATAAATACAGATGAAATGGAAGCCAGAAGGTCAGACATCTCTGGTTATCCACGATTCTCATACAATATACTCAGAATTCCATACATTAAGTTTACTACATTCAAAACTTTTTTGTAAATGAGGAACAAAAGTGATATAATAAAAGGCCACAAGTATTACTTTACAAAGTGTACCTAAATGGCTGCTGGATGCCTGCTAAGTTTAATTAAAACATAAAAACTGTCATTAATAACCGGTTAATAGTTATGACTGAGCATTGAATTTATTAGGTATAGACTACTACATGTATAGACACTAGAAAGAAATAATAAACACTAGTTTCAGACAGGAAAAGTTGTGATGCTTCAATAAAACAACTTGTTAGCAAATCCCCAACCAACTGAATTCAGTGGTAAAAATAAAGTTTAAAGTATATTTCTTTCTACATTTTATAAGATATGCATGCAGTAGTTGTAGTGAAAAAGAGTAAACATTCTTCAAAAACATATTTCTGAGGATTCCTAATAGTATTTGCACCTGACAACCTAATATTAGAACATTTAATGTAGTGAACCATACAGCTTAATCTGCTGTAAGCACCGATTTACCCAGGCTGAAATCGACAACATAATTATAATTATCACAGCAGTTGTTATGTGGGTTCTTACCATTAGGGCCAATTTATGCTGCATATTCGCACTCAGGATTTGTGTCACTTGACACATTTTTACATTTACACACTAGAAAACGATCAGGGATAAGAAAATTGACACTGGACACACATTTGGGGATAGACATAGGGGGAAAAAAAAATGATCTTTTTCACCTTTAGGGTTTTATACAATGGTACATACTAAAATGAACTGGTTTTATATCATATTCTAAAATTAAATAAATCTAACCTTGCATGAGCAAAACCACAACACTTTTCACCATGTCATTATTTATTAAACACAAGTGTAGACTTTTATTCCTGCACAGCTCTCTTGAGGTTCCATCACAGCATTTCAAACAGGTTAAGGTCTGGAATCTTTTCTTTTTTAAGTCATTCTTTTCTAGATTTGCTGCTGTGTTTGGGATCATTGTGCTGCTGCATGACCCATTTAGGTCCAGCTGAACAGATGAACAGCTTCACTTTGATAAAGGATACTTTGCTATATAAAAGAGGTTCATGGTCGATTCAGTGTCTGCAAGGTGCCCAGGTAATGTGTCTGTAAAACAAGTCCTAATCTTTTGTTTGATTTTGTACACTTGAGGATAGATTTGAATAATTATAGAACCTTGTAATGTTTATTTTTATTATACCCTGATACCCAAAGCACTAGAAGTGAAGGAGGGTGGTTTTTCTTTTTTCCCATGACTGTATAGCCAATTTTTTAATTACCCCTCCACATCTTGGTGAAGGATTGTAGGAATTAATGCTTTATAAAATTCAATAAACTTATTCAGATTTTAAAACCTGACCTTTTGTTGAAAATGCTCCACATAAAATCTAATTTAGCTGCTTTTTTCATGCAGCCAAAGAAGAGCTGACTCTGTGTTATTGCACATGTTGATTGACTGTTATTTAAACTTATACACACTGACCCTAGTTTGTGACCACTGAGATTCAGCTCCACCAGTAGCTCTTTGGCTCACTAGTGGCCTGTCAATAACATGCTCAATAAAATCACAATGGAGAGGCCTATTACAGCAGATGACCAGATGGACTGTGAGCAGAAACACAAGCTTTAGATGGCAGATGTTCCAGATACTCTCTATAATTGGTGAACCCTCACAAATGTGTTATGATTTTATTTCACAGACGAGAAAATGGGGGCACAATCCTCAATATGAACTGAGCAGCAGTGGCAGAACGGGTCTCTTGTCCTGAGAGGCCTCTTGGTGGTGATCATAGAGGAATCACACAGTTAAGCTTTGAGCCACAAGCCAATTAGCACAGAGCTGCCACATCACAAAAACAGGCTGAAAGGTGTTCCAGAAATAACTTCATTATAAAAGAGTCACATGAAGACAGGATCTCAACAAATCTGAATCAGGGTGCAGACATGTTCAGACACTTAAAGAAACTGACAATTGTTTCTTATCTTCTGCTGTGATGAAAGTAATGAAAGTGATGTAATCGTCTGTGTGTGTGTGAGTGTATGTATGTGTATTCTTTTGTCTGTCTGTTAGCAAAATATCTCATGAGCCACTTGATGGATTTTAACAAAACTGTCAGAGAGTAATCATTGGATGCACATCTACAACCTATTAACTTATAAAACCAATCTGATTCAATCACAGCTAATTGAACTCAGTCAGTTGTACAGATATTGAGATAAAGTTTGGTGTGGTAATAGCTGAGAGACATTCCCAACTCATAACCTGAGTGTTAGCAGATTTAGCAAGATCCTCATTTAAAAATTGGGCATGCAACGTAATGGGCAATATGCATCCCTTTAAGGGGTGCTAGTTTTATTTATTTTGCAATTCATGTGACATACAGGGTTTGTATTAAAGAAAAAATATCAGTCATATAATTGTATTGAAAACTAAAATTAAATTCTTTGTTGATGCCAGTTCTCCAAGGTTGTTAAGCTGCATTGTCATGGACGCCCAACATATAATATATATAAACAATTTAATTTTTGTCTGTGGAAAAACTAGTAAATTATCTTTTTAGATTTCTTGAAATGCAGTAGGATGTTAACAGCCTGTGTGAAGAAAGACTTTAGCTCTTTCAAGGTCCACAAACTGTTGACCTGAGATAAGATAAATGTCTCACAAGCTGTTAAAATGTTTTTTGAACTACATTTATATAAAGTAGCAGAAAAAAAATATATAAATAAGTTAACCTAGCCTATAGGGAGCTCCGACATGAATAAAGATTTTAGTGTTTATTTTTCTACAACTTTGACCTTAAAGTTGCCAGTGATATATTGCAAAATATGAAACAACACAGTAAATATTATATCATGTAATGTTTGTCCTTTTGAGTGGGATTGTGTGGAGTATTTAAAGGCAACTAGAATTGTTTTAAATGTCTCTTGAAAAAAAGTAAGATACTGACTATTTATAACTGCTACATAATACCACTAAGCAGAAGAAGAAAAAGTAGAAGAAGAAGAAGAAGAGGCAGCAAAAGATTCTCTATTCACTGGTATCTTATCGTGACCTTTTTTTGCAGGGAAAACTTGAGTTGGGCAGTTAGATTTTTGCTTGCTTTAATGGAACACACAAAACCACACTTGTCCTGTCTTTCAGACCTTGGATTTCAAGTACAAGGACAGAAGAGGTCTACTGGGACCTTAGCTGTCACTTTAGAGGAGGAGCAGCAGAGGAAGTGGTGACTTCTCATCTCTAAAGATGATTTGTCTAGTAATGGGTTTGTTGGGAGCAGATAGTGGCGGCAGTGGAAGGTCACTTCTGATGCGAAGAAGATTCGGTTCAGTTTGTTGAGGGCTTCTCAAGATAAGAAAAAGAAGGGAAACTGTCTGACTTGTTGTAAATCTCTCATGTGTCCTCCAGACTGACGGTCAGTGATGTATGAGAGCAGGAAAAACAGCATCAATTGTGTCATACAACACTGGGGTCAGGCTGGGCTGCACACCGCAGTAAAGCAGGGAATCCTCCTCTTTCTCTCCTTGCTTTGTTTCCCACAGATTTATACTCACTAATCAAAACAAATCAGGATGGCATCCTTCATGCTGACAGCACATAGCACTCCAGAGAGTTGAGTCATTTGATCTGGATGGCTGGCTCTCCCTTGCTTTGGCTTGTTGTTTGTAGCAAGGGGCTCACAAATCTCATTGTATTAACACAGGCTTGGCGGAGAGATGGGATTTAGGCCTCCGAGCTGAATCCACTATTCACTCTGTGGAAGGGGATCGTACACAGCTTATAGAAGAAGACTAATGGCAGACTGGGAAGCATAAATCAGCCACTGGATCCAACTAGCTATAGATTAAAAAAAACACTTGCTGTTTTCTTCATTTTGTGTTTTTTTTTCTTATCGCATGAATTGTTTATATAATTAATTCTCATTTCGATCATATTGCTTAGAACTTTTTTTTGCATAATTTCAAGTCATGCACACTCTGTATTGTGCAAAGATACTTTACCAAGTACATTTTACCCTATTTTTTTAACTGTGTAAGAACAGTCAAAAATCTTAAAAATGTGCCTGAAGGTGATATGTTATTAGGTCACAATATAACAAAATTATGTTGCACAAATTAATGCTTAGGGGACCTTTATGTGAGTTTTTGTTTGTTTGTTTGTTTTGTTGTACTTGGGTTATTTTCTTGTGACTCCATTGTGCAACATGAGTCATCATGACAACACTTAAACTGACGAAGAAGCTGCATGCAACAAAACTGAGCATTTTGACACTTTACCATGCTGTTTTCTCCTATCCAGTTTAAACATAACTGAGTATTTTAAAAGTTGGAAGTGTAAATGAACCTGGTTTTGTTTAAAAATCTTAATTTTGTGGCAACTTTAGAACAGTTTCATGTCCATTAAATCTGATGCCAAACTTGTGTCCAGTGTTTTCCGAACTGAAGAAAAAAGGTGCTGACTAGCTGCAATAGTACTGCATGTGACAAGGTGAGAGGGAAAACGTCTTGACCTTTGGCTCTAAAATGAACTGTTTTTGTGTCCAGAGCTGGTGCAGGTCACAACCTCTGTATTCTCTTTATCAGAGCAAATCTGAAGCTGGTTCTGTTGTGAAGGCAGAAACACTACCACTGCTTTTTACCTTTTTGACAGCTTTGTTTTTGGAAGCCATGGCTTCATTGTCTAAGCGTACAACAGGCAAACTGTGTGTTCTTTTGAGTGCCTCTGCTTGTAGCTCTACCTCTTCCCTTAACTCATGACTTAAGGATTTTTACTTTGTCAGTTTGCAATGAACACAAACTTTATTGTCAGAGCACCTTCCAAAACAGTAAAAGAGTGACACATGTGCAACAATTAGTTTTACCTGTCAGGAGATCAATACTCTGAATGTTCTAACTGCACTTGTTCAAAACCTCAAACTTTTTTTTCTCAATAAACTCCTTTTTTATGTCCCCATTACTTTTGATGGCTCACTGTGGCACAGCTGGTATATCAGCAATCTAAAGTGCCACCTTGGACATCCCTCCTGAACATTAGGGGCAACAAGAAACCGGCAATATTTGCCACAAAAGTGTGGGCTGATACATTGAGAGCAAATCTGTATCATAAGCACTCACAGCCTGATGAGCACATCAGGACATTTAGTGTCGGGCCCAAGGACACTTTAACATATGGACTGGAGAAGTCCATATGGTTAAACCTGTATAGTGATGTTCTCAGAGGAAAAGTAGAGTCCCAGTATCACTTTTCAGGAGGGGAAACAAGGACAAACTCTTGGTGAGGGCTGAGAAAACACCAGTATTTCACAGAGATTAAAAGTCCTGTTTACTGCATGGACAAAGTTAGAGATTTGTGGGAGCAATAGGATGGTATATCAAAGAAAATAAACAGAAGGATGGAAGTGCAGAGGTTCAAACATACAATGAAAAATGAGGGAACAGTTGCAAATTGGAGGGGATACTCTTTAGCAAATAAACTCCAAATTGGTCAACAATAAGAAGCCTTTCAGAATTGCAGTTCCAACCTTTTACAGTTTGTGAAGAAGTGTTTTAATTCATGATTTATTCAAGTGAAAGAAATATTCCCAAGTTATTCAATACTTATTTCATAGCGAACATATATATTCAGCTTTTTAAACTTTATCGTTTATTTTTTTCACTTGCAGAGTGCATTTTAAAAGGACATACAGACAGTAAACTATACAATAGTGTTTTCTACCATATTGCAAACTGTACCTTTACAAATGTAAATAGCCTGCATTTATATAGTGCTTTTACAGTCTTTCTGACAACTGAAAGTGCTTTAGTACTGCAAGTCACATTCATCCAGTCAAACATTGATGCACAGCTCATGTGCAACTTGGGTTCAGTTTCCTGCCCAAGGAAACTTTGGCATGTGGTGGAAACATGGATCAAACCACCAACTTTTTGATTTTTTTCCAGCCACTCCTCCTTGCTGAGTCAGATCAGTGTAAAAGTAACACGTTTAAATATCAATTATTTATTGTTTTGTATCAATCAGCTTTTTTTTTTTGGTTTAGAATTTTGTATTTATGAAAAACATATCTCCAAAAATCTTTTGTTGCTGACCCTCTCCATGGGGGAGCCCTTAGTGCAGGACATGATTGTCAGATCTTTGAAGAGTTGTTTACAATCATTTAAATACACAATATACAGAAAAACTACATACAGTAAGTTGTTTTATTGTTTAGTTTTATGTATTCGTTTGTATAATTAGTTGTAGTGCTCTACTCTTGCCTAAATTCTGAATGCTTATTTTCTTGTTTTCATAGTGTTATAACAATCCATGGAGCCTTTAAAAAAATGCTTTAGACTTTTTGTCTTTGCACGTTTATTGATTTTTCATACAACATTAAATTATTTTTTATTGAGATGTTAACTTTTGAACCCCTCAATATCAGTAAGTATTTGAAAATGTAGCAGCTAAAGTTGTGTCATGAAAACATTTAGAGCAAGCATTAATAAAATGGGCTATTCCATAAACCTTACTATACAGTCTAAAGAGTTGCTAAAATATATGGGTTTAATTAGTTCATAGTCTGTGGATACTATAGGTAATAAAAATAGCAGATTGCAATTCATCCTGATGATTGACACAAAGTGTGAAATTTATTAATTAGAAGCCAAATTGTGTATCAGCAGGTCCCATATATTTCACATGATCATGTCTCTGCTAATCTTACTCTTATGTTTCAAAAATGCTTTAATTCTTTGATGCTTCAATAAGGAAACAGCATTCTACACAGTTGACTTCTCAGTATATATATCTTTTCAGTGAATCAGTGATGACTGGATGCCAGAAATGTCAAATGGGCCACATCAAAGCAAACATGCAAAAAATCAATCTGGTTTCAAGATATAAAAAATTATTACACAAGTCGATGACATTCAGATGATGCACATCAGTTTTCTGCATCAGCATGAAAGGTGGGGGAAACACACATACAATAAATAAATAAACAAACAAAAGTCTGAACACATCAAAGTGCAAAGACCTTTAAAGCTAATTAATTTGTCCTTTCTGGAAGGATTATTGCTTTGGTGGTTTCCGGCCTGGATTATTCCTGTAATGAAACCTCATGTTTGTAGCCAGCCTAAACCCTGCTGAGCCCCAGACAATATAATTAACTGGTAAAAATATAGAAATTGGTGGATAATTAAAAACCTGAAATAACCTAAATTTAAAAAGAAAAAAAAAGATCTACCTTTGTGTTCACTAGTAACCATTTTATTTTATTTTATTTTATTTTTTTTACAGTATGTAACACTAGTTAAGTGTATTTAGACCATGTGTTTGCATATATAAATATATTTACATCTGGATTCTGTCAAGTCAGTAAAGTGAACATACAGTAAGCAACATTGGTCACTATGTTTTCTTTTAAATAACTCCTAAATAATGAATTACAGACATGGAAATGTTATTCTTGAAAAATGCCAGGTCCTTCTGAGAGACATAGCTTCAATAAATCTTTAACTATGCATCACATTTGTTTTGAGCTCTTCAAAAATATTTATTTCAAAAATGTTTGTCTATATTATCAATTTAATTGTCAGTTTTTGTGACTAATTCAAACAGTTCTTGGTGATACAAAAGAAGTTTGAACTTTTATGCAAATGAACAAGATACAAAAACAGAGATTTGGGAGCAGGATAAATGTTACAATAGGTCAGCAAGTTTAAGGTGAAGCAAACTTTATTGAATATTTTAATTGTAACCTGACAAACTGTAAAAAAGAAACAGAACAGTTTTTGTCTCAGTTATAAACTTGTGTAGGTTTTGCACTTGTGAAATTAATTTAGCGCTGTGTAGGTAACTATGTAAGCCTTTTCTTTCTGTCACATTGTAACAGAAGAAAAAGGATATTGCCTTCAGGAGGACAAAACACCACACCACACCAAGTTAGAAAGAAAGAGAGAAAAATAAAGCAAACCAATCTAAGAAAAGCTTTTGACAGATCCTCCTGTTTTCCCTCAAAGGTCGGCAATGTCAAAACAAGTTAAATTTACAAATCTAAAGTCAAAGTTAACTTTAAACTGCTTTTATTATTTTCACATCACAATGTAGTCTGACTTTAAAGCTGTATGTTTATGAATATTATGTATATTTTCTTCCTCTAATAAAAAATATATAATTTTGATAAGACAACAAATTTGGAAGGGTTGTTAAATGTTTTTATTAGTCTCACATGAGTGCTCTTTTGATGCTTCTGGTACAAAGATTTACAAAGAATCCACATAAATTAAAACTAAACATGTGCACTTCCACAGAAATTATTGACCTTGTTCTACCTGATTATACCTCATTTGAAGTCTACATGTTCCTTCTTTACTTATCTGCATCGCCATAAAACACATTTGCATAATACCTGTAAGAGGACGAGTCCTCTCTGAAGACAAAATTAATAACTGGATGGGCCAAAATTAAAAATGGGTTGAGCTCCTGATAGTGGCAACATTTTGATCTGACAAGACTAACCCTTAAAGAAGCTTCACTCAGCATATAGCCTATAGATAGAGCACCCCTCCAGGAAAAAAAAAAGATTATCATTAGTTATTTTTAACTTATAACATTTTTATTACTCAATAGACTCATTTAAAAGTTAATGGTGGGGGGACAAAAATTAAAAGACTACAGAAGTACCTTCAGTAATACAGGAAGCATTAAAGGTCCAGAACCAATTTACACAAGAACACAGTTTGGCAACAACCTGCACACAGAGAAAACAGTGATGAGGTTTTAAAACCATGGGACAAATGAACAAGAAGCAAATAAGCAAGTAAAAAAAATAAAAAAAACAATGTGTACGTAGATATAAAGATACTGATATAGTCCCTCACTGTTTGGATCTGGCCCCAAAATTTCAGCTTCTTCTCTCACAAATTGAGATGACATCTCGCATTTTGAAAGTATGTTCTTATTGAACATCAGTGCTTCAAAACAGAGATGCACTTCTAAGATTTAGCCTGTCAGATGTTTTCAAAATATGCAGAGAAGTCTTTCCTCATAGAGGCTGGAATAATTGTCAAACGGATGAAGAGCAAAGCCAACCGAAGATATCCAGAAAAATCATAAAAATCAGAAGTTTGAAATGTACAAAAGGTTTCACTATGCTTGACACATTTTTCAAAATGTTATATTTTTATTCACATCCATGCCATAACAAGTATTATTCGTTTGGCATAAAAATAAAGATGCAAAGGCAGCTAAATGTGATGGAACATCCTTTTTCTGATGAAACTTGAATAATTCTAAATAATCAACATTTACCACTCTGTAGTAAATATCTTTTTGCCAGACACATAGACTGAAAAAAATAGCAATATATTAAATGTATTTATTTCTGTTTTTCTAAGACTGCCTTTAAACGTATCCCAAAATGTCCTACACAAACAGAAACTTTCCTCCCAGTCTATTTAAAACCATTTTTATTTTGCTCCTTGACATGTAAATGTAGAAGTGCCTATTTGTGATTTTACTAAACTATTGTTTAACATCTTTAGTTGTCACAAGCTCCAAACCTTTTTGTCACATAAATGTTTGATTCCCCTCCAATAGAGACACATCATGCATTTAGTTTGGCTGTGTGGATTGCCGAGCCAAATCCTGAAGGTTATGCTAAAGCCAAAATAATAGCAAAGGACGGCCTATTTAGTTATGGTGCAGATTTTCAGTCTACAAAACTCCTAGGAGAGAAGACTTTCTACTGTGCTATCAAAAAAAATCTCTGTATTACAAGATTTACAAGGTTAACTGTTTTATTACAGAGTGACAGCAGGGATGTACAATGAAAAGCCTTTAGTTGTTGCATTGTTAGGAAGTATATTCTATTTATACTAATGACACCAGAGATCTAATGTAACCCTGCTCCTCTGTCATGAAACAAAGCTTTTTTTTTGTGGTGTCTTGAAATGAAGCTGCATCAAGCATTCATTCACTTTCACTGCTTCACTTCACTTAATAGAATTATCTCACTTCTGGTTTTCCTCTCCATTCTTCACTGCTTCCCATACTCAAGTTAGTTCACAAATCTATTTGTGCATGTAATGAAATAAAGTTGTTACTGCTTTAAATTCTGTGATGTAATGAGAGTGCAAGTGATTTTAATTTATATTGTGATTGTTCAACTTATATTAATCATACTTAGAAAAACAAAACAAAACAAAAACAGGAGCGTATTATTGCATTTACTTCCAGATGAGTGGAAGTGCGGTACAATCTTATGAGTAAAATGTGCTCCAAAGATGTGTTTGAAATGTCCTAGAAGAAGCCCACACATAACATTATTTCAAACATGAATGAACTGTAAAAAGTAATTTTGAGCATAATGGGAAGCTGTGGTGGTGAATTAAGATTACTCTGTCACATGGAAACAAGAAAACAGGCTTAGAAAAGTACATGTTTTTATTTATGGTGCACAAAGCATTATAGGCAGCGGTTACAAGAAAGACAGCTTTGTTATTTTGTGCAGTAAGATTTTTTTAGGTTTAATGAGTACAAATCTTAAAAAAGATTATACATATATATATATATTATTTGAACAGTAGCACTACTTTTAAAAGAATGAGGAAACTAGAATCCAGAACGAGAAGAGAAAACAGATAATAATGTGGCTGATTTATGTTTTTAAGTTTTTTGTTACACTGACTACAATTAAATCAACAATGCTAGGCTTGCTTTTGTCTTAAATGAATCTTTTATGCACAAAAGTCTGTGCACAAAACTCTAACAACCCCATAAAACAAGAAGGAAGAAAATCACATAAAAACAATAAAATAAAATAAAATAAAAAACAAATACATGCAATGTTTAATACAGCTTTGGTTTGCTTTACAAAATCATATATGTAAACAAATGTCCTTGGCATTCTTCTTATCATTTTTGGGATAGTAGCCCTGTATCACATAAATAGAAGTCTGAAGAGGGCTGGAAGTTGAAATATCAAAAGTTCAAATATAGTTGTATATAGGAGAGTGTTTATCCATATTTAAGATGTTCTTTGTGATGAAATGTGTACTAACTAAATTTATATAGCTTAGTAATTTTTCGAAGTTACAAACAACAGTGTACAAGAGTGTCACCTAGAGATAACATTTCAGATTTCACCAAAACAAACAACATTTTAACCCTCCTGACGCTCTCAAAAGACAGAGATAGAGACAGATAGAGAAGCCCTTGTAACGTCGTGTCAGTTTGGAGAGAAGACCACAGGAGGGTTAAAAAAAAACCAATATGTTCTGAGCATGTTAAAACAGATACGTCTCTTTAGGTTTTCTTTAAGCATAATTACCAACTGCCAATTTTAACAGAATAACAAAGATCAATTATCTAATGCTGTTTCTAATTATGAAAGCTTATGCAAGTTTTTTTTTTTTTTTTTTTTTCTCATTAGGAGTTCACAAAAGGTTCACCACATTCACAAAAGCAAATATGGGGGAGTCACAAGCAGGTCACAGTAAGCGACGTTCAGTCCGTTGGGACACAATAAGAGCAGAAGGTTGTAGCTGCTACAGATTCATTTAAATAATTTAAACATTAATCTGAATATCAAATTTGGCTTTTAAAATGTTAAATATATCAAAAACTGATGTATATTAAAATTAAATTTTTAAAATGGTTTCACTGCAACATTAGTTTTTGCGGCTGTCAATTTAATTTATTTTCACTATAGTGGAGGAATGAAAATACAACCCTCATATTATAAGTTCTCAAGTGTATTTTTTTGACATTGCTGGAAATACATGATGGTTAAAAAAACAGAAGTTATTGAGATGATAGTAAAAGACAACAACACTGCAACGAGAGTTTAAGTAGATTTACAGAAGGCTGCAAGGCGGGTTAAACCATTACTGTTGGTGTTTAGGCACCATTATCTATGCAAAATTGACACCTACAAACAAACTGACTGACATAACATTTGTCATTAACTCTTATGACTTTTATCTTTATTTATATTTTTTAATTATTCTGTCACTTAATTATCTCTGGTAAGAAGCTCAAAAAAATGTTCCTAACATCTATGATCTAAAATGATTTCTGTAAACATAGTACTAAAACATTTCATCCATTAAAAATTGGATATTTTGACATCTGCTCTGATGCAGAAATTATGGATCACAGCAAGGAAATGCATTTCAAAAAAACATGTCAGGTCTCTTGGTGCTGTTTGAACTCTGATCAGAGAAGGCGACAGTGTAAGTCAGAGTCAAGATTTGTGTTTGTGCATTTATGATGTGAACATCATCTGTGCACATATAGCATGAAAATCAGTATGTGCCCGAGTGTTCTTATCGTGTCTTCACACAGACCGAAGTGATGCAACGTCTGCGAAATCTTTCTCTAGACTTTTTCCAATGAGCCGATGTGGGTTTAATGCACCATTTAACACCAACACAACCCATCCGCACATCCACAGTCTTGGATTTATAACCTCAAAGGACATTTCCTGAACTCACATTCATTACCTTAAGTCTCACTTCAACTTGTTTAACCTCAACTCTGACCTTTTAACAAGTTCAAAAACTTTAAAACTTTGGGATTTGCATTATGAGACTTTGTTTGTGCTCCTGAAATGTTGCTTAAAAAAAAGATTTAGGTTCTTCCAACAGGAGTCATACTTTAACACCCACCTGCCACAAGTGACAGGAGCTCTGATGACACTCACTGAAACATCTGCTGCGTCAGTGTTTGCACTTCCTAACAATATACACCAAGACAGTGTTTTTTTTTATTTTTCCTGTCAATCCTCCTCTATTAATAACCTTCAGCCATTTTTTGAATATTCAAGTTATTTTAGCAACAATGATATATTATTGTTTTTCCTCCTCTCATCGGTGTGTTATGCAAAACGTTTGTGTATGTGAAAGAGCTGCAGCAATCAGGATTATATCACGATGTGTCATTTTTACACAATGTTTTGTGGTCATTAGTTGAACCAGGTCCAGCGCGCTGCAACTGCCTTTAATCACCCTGGGTGGAAATATATGAAGTCATATTTAATAAAGTCTGAGTGAGTGAGTAAACTTGCATCACCTCTGGAATAATATGAGACTCATAATAAACCAATAATAATACATTTACTTGTGGTCTTATAAAAAACCCCCACCAGCATTAGATTTCCTTTCTTCCAGTCTTTGCACATATCAGAATAATATATTTAATGTGCATTGCAAACTGTTCATTTATGGCCAAAGAATTACCAACTAAATGCAGAATTTAAAACATTATTCTGTTATTTAAAAAGCAAAATCCATCATATTGATATTTTACTATCATTAAATTTACAATGCCCCATTAGATTATATTGAGTTGCATTGTAATTGGATTAATTACTAATGACAAGTTACACTTAATTTACAATGTGTCCCATTCTTTCATGTTTGTCTTTCATTCAGCAAATTTCATCATATGATTCACATTTTCAATCTTTGAATTTAGAACATTGACTTACTAACCTTTCACATTTGACCAAAAATGTCCTCTTCTGAGACAGTCACAAACTTTCTAAAATTCCTGAGGCCAAACTAAATATGAGTTCCTTGTATTTAGAGTAGCACAGAAGTTACTTTTTTTCCCATTTTCCACGTGATCAGTCTTCTATGGGTCTTACGACAGAGAATGAGACCCTGTGAGAAAGACTAGCAGGATAAAGCTTGTTATTTTCAGCTCACACATAGAACCTGAAGAGCTCTGAAGACCCCAATCGACCTTGGGAAAAGAGCTTTTAAAATTTTGAGAGACCCTTGTCGAGTGTATTGAACTTTCCTTTTGTCTGGAAAGCTTTCAGTCGCCACCCCCAAGCCTTTGCACACCCACACTCCCCCCACCGACACACGCACACACATACACACACACAGCAGCAGCAGTGAAATGTCAGCTGTCATGAAGCATGTCTTTTAGTCTCTGTTATGTCTGCCTGCCAAACTTTCGTTTTTTACCTTTGCACTGGTACAAACAGCCACAGAGTGCAGAAATCTGTTCAGAACGATAAATAAATAAATAACCCGGACATAGAAATATAGGTATCTAAGTTAGCAAAAACATTTTTTGTTTTAACCGAGGTACTTCTAACTGTAGATTACCTGAAGGCAGAATGCAAAACCAGTTAGAGGAGTTCAGTCTTTCAAAAGTTCCATTTCAAGTGTGTGAAAACAGGGATGTGATGGAATAATAGGCATGCATCTTAGAGAAAAGGTAGCACCAAGAGAACTGAAACACAGTTCTTATAAAACAAACAGATAAACAAACAAAAAACCCCATAAATGTTACAAAAAAATGCATTTGGTAAAAAATATATCTGCATGACTGCTGACTCTTTAGACTCCCAGATAGGTCAAGCTGTTTTCAGACTGCCTACTGTTTCCTTACTTTGGTAAAGATGAAGAGCCCTGATGACCTTTAGACTGCTGGAGCAAAAGAAAAGGACATTTACAGATTTTAAAAAAGGTATTTGTTCAATGTAGTTTTATTATTTTATGACAAAGAATGTCTCGGTTAAATGCTTGTGAATGCCAAGACGAAAAATTTTTATTTAAATTTTGTACCTCCATTTTTTAAAATTAAAATGTAATAATGATGCTTTTGTAGTTTTATTTTCTGTTTTATTTTGTAAGATACTTGGGCTTCTTGTTTGTACTTTTTTGAGAATATTCTCTCTTGTGTCTTGTTATCCTCTCAGTTTTTGTCTGTATGTAATCTTGCCCCACCCAGTTTAATTGACCAGTTTTCTGTATGTCTTTTTTTTCACATGAAACTAAATGCTAATTTGGAAAAGCAAAGAAATAACAGAACTTAACAGATCACATCTGTATAGTTTAAATATAATATATCAACTTGTTATCTGGTGTTTGTTCCTACTGATTAAATGTGTTAATTATGACCGAATGAACATTGTTAATAAAAAATATGCAGTTGGGTTACCAACAGTAATCTGATAAGGTCTACTTGCTAATGTTACCCTCTAATCTTTTATTCCTTAGTTATTTTCTTCATGTTTTCGCCATCTTAGGGTGACACAATACATGTACAAAGTCGATTAGTTGTTTTCACCCAAAATGGTAAAGTAAGCTAAGTACCAGGCTGTTTCTCTGTTGTATCAGTTTGATTTTTATTTGGGCTAGGCTCTCCTCTTCCACCTGACTTAGGGGAAGGTACACTAATTAAGACACAGCAGCACTTCCGTCCCTCGTCTCCATTCAGTCCCTGTCAGACCATTAATTGGCAAACACTGCTGTGCACAAGTTACAGCTGTTAGATTGTCCTGTTTATCCCTCGATTTGTCTCTATTCACACTTATCTTGCTCTGATGTGTTTCTGATTTTAATTAAAGCAAACCTGCATTACTCCACTTCATTTCCAGGCAGCTCCATTTGAAGCCATCAACCTTTCATCAAATTTATGCAATCCTTATCTCTTCCTGCCCTCCACCAAACAGAAGCCGGTTCTACCTTTGGCCTTGGTCGCCTTCAGTTATTTCAATAAACTCCCTAAATCAGCATTGTTGAATCCTTTAGTCATTATATGGAGTCTGTTGTTCTAAAAAACAACATAGCAATATGGAAATATTTTTTTTCCAATTATTTTTGTGTTATTCGTCTTGCATTGTCCAAAATTTCCACAAGAGCAAAAAATGTACTTTTGTGAGGTTTTGGGATTTTCTTTGTGTTTTTCTTGTCTGTCTTGTTTCATTTCGAGGTTTTTGTTCATGTTTTTGTTAGTTATCTTTGTTGGCCACATTTTGGTTCTGTTTCTGTTTCCTGTGTTCTTGCATCTTCCATTTACCCTCAGTCATCACTTGGTTTTCTGCCACGCCCACCTCCACCTGTCGGCAATGATTATCACTCACCTGTGCCCACTTACCCATTATCCTCTGTCATTTACTCCACTTCTCTGCTGGTTCATTGTTCAGTTCTGTATGTTCCTGTATCACAAATTCACATCAAATCTGCATTCACATCTGTTCTACCAATGCACTTGTGTTGTGCATGCACCTGTGGATGAAGATGAATAACTGAATATGAATAATATTATTACCTTTAGGCAAAATATGATCAGGAGTCCATCATGAATGTTTAATAACATCTTATCCCTGATTCCTTCCCTATTATTTCCTACATAGACAAGCAAACATTGAGACCCTTATTTATTGCTTAAATAAATAAAAAAATCCTGATGTCCAGGTAAAAGTAATGAACTGTTAGAACTGATACATCTTAGACATACATGTAAAAATACTGAAGTTTAACTCTTATAGCTAAACTAAGAAAATAATAAAAAAGATAAAAACTTTAAAATAACTTGCAGTTTAGTTGACGTTATCCCAGATGTTAGAGAGAAGTTTCTACAGAATTTTATTTTCAAGAGGGAAACAAAAACAAGTTCACAGGGCATATCCCACATCTGAGATCATGTTTTTTTCCAACTTAGTACCAATTTATCAAGGTCCTTTTCAAGCCTACAAGAGAAGCAAAGAAACAAGAACAAAACATAAATTTCTCATGTGAAAAGAAAACATTCGGTGCCCCTGTTGTACTATAAGATTCAACATCGGCAGCTGACAGAGTAAACAAGTTTTCAGGAGTTAAAAAGTAAATGTTCTCAGGGGAAACCAAAAGGTTTTGAGTACTGCCCTGGTAGGAAAGTTTACACTTGTTAAAGAAAAAAATAAAGTAACATTGCATTCATACGGTGTTATAGGTAAGTCTTGGGCTTTAGCTAGAGGCTTAAATGTCAAATGTACAAATCTGAAATTTATTCAGATCTTTGTTGGACACAAAGTTGGTAACAAAACAGAGGCACAACATCAATTCATTCATAAAATGTGTCTGGCACAGTTTATGAAAATGGTGACACACCGTATCACACATCTGTCTTCAGTCAAAAATCTCCTTTAAGCTCAAGTGTCATCTGCAGTTTGCCCAGGCACTTCCCACACACCTTTGAATGGCACCTGCTAACAGATCCTGCTGTTATCTGCACTGAGATAACACTGTGAATGAAGTGACAAAACCCTGGGACTCGCCTGTCAACTTCAGACACATCAAAGGTCCGGGAGCCTTCAGAGCCTTGACAAAGCTCTGTCCTGTGGCAAAGGAGGAAGATGAGATTCAACCAGGACTGAAAGATCACAGGTGCATTTTCATTTATGTAGGAATAAAGGATATAAATCAACTAATCACATAAGAACTTTATTTTTCAGATGTCACCTCAGAGTTGATCCTGAGCGTGATCATTTGTGGTGTTTTGATAGGAATAGGTTGTGACGGTTATGGAGTGTGGGTGATTGTTCCAAAAAGGAAACTCAGCATGTCATTTATTTTACTAAAGGCTGCAAGGTACAAAAGTACTTCAGCAGCTTGTCAGCTTCACCTGAGTTAAAAAACACACCCCTGCTGAGTTGGACAGAAAGCTGTAAATTGAGGGTAGTACTTTAATGCAACTATGCCCCAGGAGGTGGGAATGCCAACCCTTATTGTGCCATTTATTGTGTAAATAGCTGTGCTGGAAGCTTGCATACAGACAGTGAATGAATGGGGATGTTTGGGTTTATTATTCTGAAGCACACTGAGGTAATAATAGAGGTAATATCACAGTAATTAGAAGGCCCTTTTCACACAAAGATACCATTTTTTAGAGCAATCAGTGTAGAAGTTAACACAATGGAAATTTTCATGTTTGATGCTTTAAAACAAATACTTTATACAGACACTGGTCTTGTGTCTGTATACAGTATTAGTGTACCTAGTGCATTTCACCCACCCCTTTTAATGACAGAGTTTTAAACTAAGATCATTTTATAATGAGAAGAGGCAAAGTAATTTCAGCTTCAGTAGATGACATTATGAGAAATTGTATGCAATACAGCAATCTCTTACATGATCTGTTAGTGCTTGAAGTAAATGCTTGAAATATGTTATTGCTTGAACTATGTAGCTGAGACTACTACCACACCTAATTTACAGTATCTTAATAATTCTAAAACTGTCTAAGTTATAGCCATTTTTGTGTTAGCTGAGGTTGATTAGCTGTGGAGGCCATGTTGACTTGAGTTGACTCTAAAAGATGAGTTGTAGATGTACATCCAATCATTACTTTTGGAAAGTTTCACAAAATTCTGCTTTGCATTGGAGAGCTGTTGTTTTTTTATTGTTTGTTGGTTTGTTTTATAACAGTGCTTAAAAATAACTAGATTTACTGTAAAACAGCCTAAAGCATGTTGTAACTAATGATAAACCTGAGCCGTGGAAAAGCCGCTGAAAACAGACTGTAAAAAAGAAAATGCCTTCATGTTTTGTTGTTTTGTTGGAAAAAACACCTTTGTTCCAGCTTGTAGAACCAAAAAACAAAAACATTGGCAGTAGCTACATTTTAATGATGGGATGAATATGTATTCACAGACTGAATATGTTGTTATTTATTGAATATATGAGCTACCAAATCAGAAGTCAGTAGTATTATTATTATGTAAAGGTAGTCAACATTAACTCACTTACCTCAAGCACTCCTGAAGTCATGTAACACCAAACCAGTTGAGCACATTTCAGAAGCAGAATGATCAATAGTTAGTAATACCAGACACATTTGAAATGTGGTGTTGAAAGTCTTTGAAGTCTGAAATATTCTGTCCACATCTCTGTCAGGTGTTTCCATTTGAAAGGCAGCAGAGCTTCATGACCCTTATTAGCCTGAGCTGTCTCTCCTTAACTGTCTTTACCTTTTAACATCAACTCTTCTTAACCTCTTGAAATGGAAGCACCACTCATCCACACTTTCATATAAAAATTGAGTTTTTTTGAAAGCTTTTCAACTTTGTCATTAATATCATTATTGCTGACAATTTTGCCACCTATTGGCTATTTTTCAGCTAGTGCGTCAGATCAGATTTATTTTCATAAACAAAATGGCTCTCAATTATGTGCATTTATTGCAGTCAGAGATGAATAAACTTTAGAAATATATATATATATATATATATATATATATATATATATATATATATATATATATATTAAGGCCTAAATAATTTGAATTCAAGTGTCATGAGAGATGTCCTACAACCAAATGAGACATTTCTTTTTTATTAATATTTTTTATCAAATAAATTATTTAGGATGCCCAACTTTATTGATGTAACCCAATCATCTGACCTTTATCAGTGGGCTAACAAAAGTAGAGATATTCTGATCAAAATGTTGATAAAACCTTTTTAAAGCTCAATTTAGATATAAAGAAAATAATTTCTTCATGGTAAAATAATATTACAGAATCTGTCCTCCTCTTGAACTGTGAGCAATCTCTGGATATGTAACGATTTCAGTGGCACCGGGGACATGAAATATTGCAGCAGTTTGAGTCTTCTTCCTCAAAACTTCTTCACAAGATTTCACATTTCCTCGGATCAACAAGTTCCTCCCCGTCGTAACACCGCTGTGCTTTTCCCCAGGGGAATTTTGAGATTTATGCTTGAGAGTAAAAGCACACAACTCTCCAAAGGTTCAGGCTGTCAGTAACTTGGTGGCAGAGAATCTTCTCATTCAGAGCAGGTACAGCTGTAACGTTCAAAGTGAGAGTCAAACAAAATCCTAAAATAGTAAAATATATTTTGTAGCTCTAAATGAGGCTGTCAGTGAACACAGCTGTTTGGTTCATTCTGTTTTGGTCTTTTTCCGCCCAACCTTTGGACATTTGTTTGGACAAGAAAAATAGTTTCCAGCTTGCTCACCATAAATCATGCAGTTTTTCAGCTGTAATAACAAAATAAATGAGCTTTGTAGTGGAAATTAGCTTAAAGATTCACCCCATCCTGCTCAAAAAAGCACAGTTTATCATTTTCAAGGTTTCTGTTTGCAGTTCTATGTCCTTGTCTTTTTTTATTTTTTTAAGAAATAGAGTTTTAATACACTGAAAAATATTAGATCTGCAGTCACTCTTAGGTTCTCTTGAAATACTTAATGGGGCGTGAAATTTCTTCACAGCAGCATGAGTCAGTGAACAGTGAAATGTTAAGAGACTCTTTGTGAAGAGCTACCTTGTCTCTCTCTCAGTCCTAAATACTACATTCTCGAACAGTGGTTTTAAAAGGAGGAGCAAATAAAAACAATATATTGTTTTGGCAAACATTAATTAGAAAATAAACAAAAAATAAATAAAGAAATAAAAAAAACTAATATACAGCTTGTAAATTCCCTTTCCATTTATCGTGTTGCTTTTCAATGGTGTTTGGATTCCAGCAACAAATGACCTAAAATCTGAGACAAGTAAAAAGAAATTAAAATAAAAGGACTACGAGAATATATACTACAATGAAGAAGGGTTGATTTTCGTGGTCATATGTTAGCATTACTAAAAGCACTCTCAAGTCTTGCAAATTTATGTAATCTCTAGTTAAAAATTGATGGATTAAAAAAGCAATAGTATCTACAACTTGATAAGCAAACAAGTCATTTGCAAATACATTTATTGCACAAGTTGGAGGAAACATTCATAGTGTAATTTACTTATGTTTTCCAATGTTTTTGAGAAAAAATAATTCAGTTAAAGGCATATTTATTTTGATCAACTCACATTTTTCAGATTTACATTCCTTGTTGCAGATAATGAATTTTTAAATAGAAATAACTAAAAGCTAAAGTTTGAGCAACATTATATCTCCTCTGCATCAAAAATAGACAGGATGTTTGTCATGCCACTAAGAAAGGTTTTTCAGACACATTCTATCAGAAAAGAAGTCTTGGGAAAACCAGAATCTGCTTGTCAGATTTTATCTAAAGCCTTCTTTGGGAATGTCTGTTTCCCTCCCCTGCAACCAAGGACTAGAGTTTTTTGAATAAATGAATGATTTTTGTATGGATTTCAATCCCTTAAATGTCATTTTATGTCAGTCACTAAATGCTTTAAAAAACATCATATGTTGAGTGTTGATGCTAAAGAGATCACTGATGTCCTCTTTATGTACATGAGGTGATAAACAAGGATGGGTCACTGGTGCATACTCTGCTACCCTGAGCTTAAGGTTTAATAAAAATAATTGTGTACATTTATATATAAAAGCATGCCATATGCTCACTTATTGGTAATTTATCATCTGAAGCTGTAACAGCCACCTTTTAATAAAGTGCACAGAACCTATTAAATTTAACAGACCATAGCAATTGAATCCACTGTGTGTTATTAAATGATAAGAGCTGTTTGGTTAACATTGCAACAAGTTATTAGTGAGCGTATTATGAGAAACTAACCACTTCAATTAATTTAACCTGATAAAACACTACTAACTTCCGGATTGTACAGTCTCTGGATAATTCATTGTCTGATTTTCTGGTTTGTGCTAAAGATAAAAAATAAAATGCTCATTATTCATTTAAAAGTAGGCGCTATACATTTATTTATGGTGCAAGGAGGGCAGGCGGTGTCGTTATAGACATAAGCCTTATTTCACAGCTGGCATTTTGGCATTTTCTGTAGGAAGATGTATGGTTTATGGTTCTTACTGGGACACTGAATGAGACAGAGCCATAAAATGAGACATGACACATTTATGCATTGAATAAAAAAAATATATATGTTTGTATTAACACTGTGTTTAATAATACTGACAAACAATAAAACAATACACGTGTTATTTAAAGCAAATGTAATACAGGTCATTTTGAAAAGACAGCTCAAAAGTAAAAATGTTTTCAAATGCCTGTTGCCTTAAAGAGCTATGTCTGTATTTATTAAGTTAGATTGTATGGAATTTATTGACAAAAGAGTTTAGTAAAAGTGATCTCAATTTGGAAAATCAGGTGAAGTCACCCTGACAGTTTTTCACTGTCATTATTTTCATAACCAAACAACATCTGTGTTGCTATGCTTTCACATAGCAACCTGTGTGCCCTGAAGCTGCTGAATATATCCTGCTGCAAGTCAGCTGCAACCCTCAGTTCCTCCAGTCTAATTCCAAAACAACAACAACCCTAGACAGTAAAAATCAATTAATACAAAAGCAAATTATGGAAGAAGTTTTTACTTACTCATTTTTTTTTTATCATTATTATTATTTTGTGTGTGTGTGTACTTGGTTATTGTTGCTTTTTTTTAGGACTTTTTCTAATATGATCACCTTCCTGATTATTTATGGGTTAGAGGTTAGGCTTAGGGCTAAAGTGTGAATTACATTTAAGTTAGAATTAAGCATGTATTGGTAATGATTAGGATAAGGATCAAGGTTAGGCTACAGAAATGAATGAGAGTCAGTACAATATTCTAATAAGGATAGAAATACAAACATACATAGGTTTTCTTTTCTTTTAGGTGTGTGTGTGTTGGGGGCATGCGAGGATTTATATGTACACAATATATGTAACTTAATGAGTTTAGTATATAGTTAGATTAGTTTTAATGCAAACCAATGATGACAATCTTCAACATAGACTGTAGACTGTCCCCAAAAGTCCTTTAAATTGAAAATGAAATCAAAATATGTAGGCCAGAAAATGTGTTAGACAGTACATTTAAAAGCACAGGCCTAAAAAAAATACTAAAAACAGTTTAAAAATTATGATCCAAGTGATGCAACAAACTTCTAATATATAAATACATAAATAACTTCGCAAGTAACAATATAGAGAATTAAATAATTCATTCACATCTGCATCAATATAGTTTCATTCTGAAATACATTGCTATAAAGCCTGAATATTTTTTTATTCTCAAGCTATGCATGAGTTGCAATATTTGTTTTTATTATTATTTTGGTTCCCTACTTTTCCATCTGGTCCCTCAGGAGTCATCTTTGTTGAGAGACTCTATAGATTTCTTACTAAGCCTTAGGAATATTTCTTCACATTAGGCTTCAGGAATAGATTACCAGTCTGCTGCTGAACATAATCTAAACATGGAGGCATTGATTTCAGGCCATCTTCAGCCTGCAGCAGCTCAGTAAGCATCAGATGGTGTCCTGCACATGATGGGTCACTGACTACTCGACCAGTCAGAAGGAAAGAGTGCAGGGCAGATATTCTGGCCTCCTCCCAAGTCTCACCCGAGGAAATGATTTATCATACAGAGAGAAAGGAATAGATGGACTGCACCAGCTTTGGGGGAGGATTTATGATGACACTTTGGGTCAGTCAGTCAGGCAACTTCAAAGAAATGAGAGTGAATTTGTAGCTAACTGTGGCTGCTTGAAGTTTCAATAATAACATTACAGTATTAAACAAGTATTAAGTGATTTTAAATTGTAACCTCCAGAGAATAATTATAATGCAAATGCAGATCCCGTACCATTTAAATATTCCTAACTTGTTCTCATACTCTTACATTGCTACAGTGGATAATATTCCATCATCCTGTCATTAAGGAGCTTTTAATATAAAAATTGGATATTTCCCAGGAAAGTTAAAGCTTTGGATCTGTTGATTTGACAAAGCAATCATTCAGGCAAGTAGTAGTAAAATGAAAAATGACATTTGGTTTTGCTGCTTTCTGCCGACTACAGTGCAGAATTATGACGTCTGTTACACTTCAGTAATGTAAATGTTGGATGAAACGCAACATGATTATTCAGACTGACATTGCTTTGTTAAACAATTTAAATTAATCAGATTTACGACCACATAAAAAAGTGTCCTGGGTCTGATTAAAAAAAACTGAATTTGTGACAGTCATACATGGTCTTAGTCAATAGTTTGTCACACTTTTTGAAGTTAGACTTTGACATGAAATTGTTTCTGATCCACTTAACGTCTACCATCATCACCACATGTGCAAAGAATTTCAGAATCAAAATAAATATTAGATAGCCTTTCGTGGAAAAAAAGTAATAAAAAATTTAGCCAGGCCCTAAATCATAATGTAGGGCCTGGCTGTCCTTGAGGACTCCTGAAACAGCTGACAGGTACAGTGTGGCCAGAAGACTGTGGCTTCTGTGGTTGCAGATGCAAAACCTTGGGCATGGGGGGAAATTCGAAGAGGCCATGTTAGAATGCCTCCTGGACACCTCCCTTTTGGGATTGTTTTGGGGCATTTCCCACTGGGAAGAGACCTAGGTGCAGACCCAGAATTCACTGGAGCGATTATGTATCCCATCTGGCCTGGGAGCATCTTGGGATCCCCCAGGAGGAACTGGAAGTGTCGCTGGGAAAAGGGATGTTGGAGTTTCCCTCCTGGACCTGTTGCCTCTGGAACCTGACCACAGATAAGAGGTAAAAGATGGATAGATGGTAATTAAAATAGATCTAAATAAACTTAATGTGGAGGGATGAGGAACTTATTCCAGCAGTCAGTGAGCATGAAATGAGAACAAGTTCACTGCAAAGCCAACACAAGGATACGCAGGAACATGCATGCACCCACTCACACCTTAAGGTATTTTTAAACCTCTAATTACTCAGCAACAATACCACATCTGCACAAAAAGAACTCACAAAGTTCCTATAGAAGCATGCATACAGTGGAAAAAATATATTCAGCCACTTTTGTCTGTGTTTTACTGCTAAATGAGGCAATAATGTGCTATGATTTATTGCAACTTTTTAACAAAGCAGCTGCAAACATTTTAGGCCACCACAATCACAATCAAATGCACTGATTTCTGTGAAAAAAAGAATCCTCTTTTCATTTGTGATTTCCTTTCTTAAATTTGAATAAAACTTTTTTCTTTCTTTTTTTTTTTTGTACAGATCTACTTTTGAACATTAATTACAACAACTGCTGCTGCTCCCAGAAATAATGTTAGCACCAGCAAATCCCTGAACTGACTGTGATCTCTGGTCTCCGCCCACTTCTGTTTGGAGAACTGTTGAGAAGTCTGACTGCAGCAGCAGCTGATGAATGGCCCAAATTACTCCACATGTCAGAATATGTTTTCTTTTTTTCCTTGACTGTAATTATAACAAATGAAGTCCGGATTGAGTCAGATTTTTTTTTGCCATTCTTCCACATATAGAGAACAATTAATTCCGAGTGAAGGGTCCAATTCCAAGACAAACGACTTGACTTAACTTTCCTGTGCACACAGCGCTAATCTTTGCCAAAGAATTAATGTGATGCAAAGAGCTGCTGACTGCTGGATATTTATCTTAGTAGGACCACATTGACCATAATTTCATTTTGTTGTGTACTTTACACCATTATTTCCAATAAAATGTGATTTTATGTGACAGTAAACAAACACTGCTGTCTTTGTTTACTGTCACTTCACTGTAATCAAAGTCATCTACACATTGTCAGTGGAGATCATGGAAATCATGTTCGGTGCAAATATTGTTCAATATCTGCAATTGGTTGAAAATGACTGTAAGTGAAACGAATCCATATACTTTTAAATTTGAATGCTCAGTATTATTAGATGAAGGCAGAGATGATAAACTGCATTGATAATAATCTATTTTGGGTATGGATGTTAGTTGACCACTTGAAACATTTTTCATAATGCACGATGAATCTGTGGAAATATCTTTGCCATTACATTACAGTAGTTATTTACCTGTATATTTTATTGTTTACAGGTTGTTGATGCTTTTAGATACATTTTAAAAACTAAAAAATAAAGACAAATCATATTTTTTACTAGTGTTATATCAAACCATTTTTCAAATATGATAATACTTGTTTTTAATAGACTATCTCTTGTTATTCAAAGGCTCAGTATTAGTAAGCAGAGATCAAAATGTCCCTCTTTAGTATCCAAATGTAAAAGACTACCTTAAACATTCATCACTTTTACTTGTTTATTCCTGCTCAGTCTTCTATCTTTCAGGTTATATTTCCCTGCCATAGATTGCTGTTGCACATTTTGTCTCAACTTCTTTCACAAACAAGATAGTCCTTTGGAATATTAAAGAATCATTGTGTTCTCTTTACATAGTTCTGTATGCAAGACGGTTTTCCAACAATGGATTCAAACACAAAAGAAAAGCATTTTTTACTAATCTGAGACTACACAGCTTCTCAGTATAATTTGAATCAGAGCCAATGTACCATCTGTACAAAACAAGATTTTTGAAGGTTTTAAAAGGCTGTAAAAAGCTTTAATTTCCATAAAAAGCATAGCTTAAAGGCTGTCTGCATGTGTAAATGTTTGTGCCTCAAACAAGAGCAATAAAGGCTATGAGAGAGACAGAAAGAAGCGTACATATACTTCAGATTATGTCACTTCTTACCCTTTAATTGAAGGAGCTTTAAGCTTTAATCTGGTAATCCCTGAAAAAGTGACATATGACATGTACTACATTATAATGGGCCAATTCTGTATAACAATTTGAGGCAGAATTTGACATCCAAAACTGAAATTTAAGTGATAATTAATTAATTATTAAGAATTCAAGATCTATAGTATTAGTTGATAGTTGTGAAGTATCTGCTTACTGAACAAAGTTGAATGAAAAACATGAATATATAAAGTAAAACACGAAACTCAACAAAACCAATATATATTTGATTTACTGTATTTAGTACATCAAAAACCTGTTTTGATTCTTAAGGTGAAAAAGTAACAGCAATTCTGTTTAATTTTCTGGTTGGTCACATTTGTCAAATTTGAAGCAACCATTTCTTAAAATTACTTTGTCATTCTCTGTCACATCTGGTATTCAAAGACCTGCAGCTGACCTTTGAAGTAAAATGTTTCAAGAGCGTTTGAAAAAGCCTAAATGTTTGTTTTTAACTGATGACACTTGAGAAAGGGATGGTGGAGTGAAATGTGTCTCAGAGTGGCTGTTTGTTCTGCTTCGTCTTACCTCACTTCCTAGTGAGTGTCCCCTCTAGATTCCCCTTTAACACTTAATTGAATGTCAGTCAGAGTGAAAGTGGAGTCTTTAATGGTAATGGTATAGTGGTGTAGAGACACAGCGTGTGTGTGGTGTTCAGAATAGGAGGTCATTACAGCCTTCTAATCAGGAATTGGTTTAGACCTGGGAGGCCAGGTCAAAGCAATTAACCAACAGCACAGAGGAATGTTGCCTTAAAGACTTCATACAATGCACAACTTAATACAAAAAGCCTTGATATAGGTTATTAGACACCTAATATTTATCTTATTTGAGTACTTCGATAACCTCTTTGCTGTATATAGAAAATTGATTTTCAGTTAATTGAAATGTGCATGTTATCATCACCTACTGCAATATTTCATGTTTTAGGGGGAAGTTTCACATTCTCAGATATTCTTTTTGCAGATGATAAAATATTCAATAATGGTATCTTAATTTCTGTAGTGAAGGCAAACAAAAAACAAAATAAAAAAAATTCTTCGACTGTGTACAATATGTGCATATCACTCTATTACTGATGCCACTTGTTAATTAAACTGACTCCATTACAGCTGACACAAACATTTTTAAGTGTCAAATACGCAAAGAGGCATAAAAACTAATGTGCATTAATCTGAGAGCGAGAGAGAGAGAGAGAGAGAGAGAGAGAGAGAGAGAGAGAGAGAGAGAGAGAGAAAGACAGACTGCAAGAGGTGGAAGCAATCATGTTTTAATGTCACAGGGTGTTGCCTTGACAGCTGCTTAGCATCTGATTTGCCTGGAACATCTCTTCTCTGATTTTGTTTTCTTGTTTTCGCATCCTAGCTCATCAGATATTTGGGCAATCCGGGAGTTTTCTCATCTCGGTGCATTGACACTTGGCAGAGGAGCCAAGCACTCTCAAAGAAAATTGGCCCCTTTTCTTACTGAGATGCTTGTGCTCTCCATCTCTAGTGGTTCTGTCATTTCACTCCTCGGCCTGTATGCACGCACAAAATCACCTCACTGGGCCGTTCGCTGGAGTTCATCTGACACAGTGCGGTGGTGTAATGACTCAAGGTTAAGAGCTTGTCTGCCAGGTGCAGCAGTAAGTGTCAAGGCTTCAGATATCAAGTTTAAGGGCTCTATTTTCACTCGTATATCTGGAAAACCACTTTTTATTCTCTTTCTTTGATGAAGAAGGGCAATATCTTTAACCTAGAGTGTGCTTCATCTTTTAGGTGTAATTCAGGATGGAAGGTGAGGTTTCTACTGGGGCTTAAATTAACTTAAAAAATGATACATGGCTCATTAAATAAATACACTGACAAAACTGTACAGGTATGTTTGTGGTATCCCTGAATTACTCTACCATAGATGATTATTCCGTTAGGAGGCTGTTTCCTTCAATTCTCACTGTGCAACACAGCTGCTTAATCAGCAACCTCTCCTACTGGCACAAATCTTTCAAACCACATTAAGTCATCAATTATTTTTTTATTGCAGAGTATCTGTCATTCAAAGACTTCCAGCTGATAGGCATTGATGGCTGCTGTTGTAGATTGAAATTGAAGCCAGTTAGTAAGTGCTGGAAACCAAAAATATCTCCTGTAGACTTACAGCTCAGCAATATATCATTTGTGTCATGAGAAATAGTTGAATTTGGGGCTGGCTGTGGATCAGTGGTTAGCGCAGTTGTCCTCCACTGAGACAGTTGGAGGTTTAATTCCACCAGTATGCTACATGGCAAAACACCAAACCCCTCACTCTCTTCGATGTGTGCCCCGTCGGTGTATGAATGCGATCTAAAGCACTGATTAGACTGTGGAATTACTTATTCAGATTAGCTGTGTAGAGATGCTGTATGAATGTGTGTGGATGGGTAAACGGGGGCACAGATTGTGTTGTAAACCATTTTGAGTTGCCTGGTTGTGTAGAAAGGCACTATATACTGTAAGTACATTCAATTTAGCATTAAATATATTTTAAACAAGTCAAATATTTCATTGCAACCTTTCCCCAATTGGTGCATTCTATTTATACTCTGAAATAAGAATTGTAGTTACAATTGAAACTTGTTCTTTTAACTGAAATGCCCTCTGAAGTCAAAAATTTGACTTAGAAAACTCAACGTTTCTTGTGTGAAACATGGCTGCTTCACACAAGAAAAGCTGATAGTTGAGTAACGAACATAATTAAATTTAATTAATTAAATAATTACTTAATTATTTTAATTTCACTCACTTCTGTCAGTTTGTATCTAATTAAATCAGTCACAGAAATAGTTTAAACAAGGTTTAAACATAAAATGCTGTGATTTGACTTATTTTATTTATAGATGTTTTATGTGACAACAGACAATTAATTGTTCTGTTGTGTAATGTTAATTAATATTTTTTTTAGTAAACTAAAACAAAAGGTTTTTATTTTAAAACATCAAAAACTAATTAACAAAACCTACAATTGCAAGTCCAAGGACAAAGCAATAACAATGTTTTAACTGCGTTTTTATTGTTTTTGGAAACCTGGGGCTTTATACAGTAAAGAAAGAAAAAAATAAGCAACACAAATCTGTTATAATTAAGAAAGTGGGACCACAAAGATTATAATATATCCTGTCACAGAACCAGAAAATGTACAATCATAGCAAGTAGGACAAGGTCTGACAAAACCAAAATTACATAAAAACCTATTAATAATAATGCATTAATAAAAATGCATTATAATATATTACATGTAAATGCATTCAGGTGTGACCTAATATGTGCTTGTGTGGCCAGTTAGTAGTGAAAGTTCAGAGTTGTCTTCATGAGTATTTGTCTGACAGACTTTAGAAATTTCAGCTCTGCATTTTAATATTAAGCAACACTCCATCACCTGGAGTGGAAAATTACAACACCACCTGATGTTTGGGAAATATGCAAAATAAGCAGGGCTCACCAGGTGGTTCCTCTCAGTCTTGCTGCTTCAGGCTGTGATTTATTCTTCCCTTTGAAAGTTTTGTTCAAAGTTCAGCAAGTCTTTGTGGGTCTAGACAAGCACCTACTGTTATTATTAGGTCCAGTAGTAGTAGTAAATTATTATTAGTTCTAAATCAGAAGGTCACAAGTGAATTTTAATGTTGTCATATTTTATTTGGAGTATATTTTACTCTTGCATCAGTTTGTGAAATTTGCATAAGCTACCTAATTTTAATATGATGTATCAGCAGTATAATTTATCATGTTACTGTAACTTGCCCTTTTTTTTTTTATTTAATAAAACTGTAAACTGACTGTACACTACTGTACAGGAGTTTTTCCATGGAGAACATCAATATAAAACTGAACATGCAGTTTATTTTTTGACCTCCAGCTCCCACAAGATTTGAGTCAGTTCCTGTGAGGTCCCAATGCATCCCTTGATTTAGAGGTCCATGTTGCCTTTATACACACAGAGAAGAAAAATCCTCAAATCTCCCAGCACCCAAACTCACTGAGCTCTGCTTTTATTCATGTTATATTCTCAGGCACAGAGTACTTGACACTCTTTGTAAAAGTTTCTCTTCATTTAGCAGAGTGACAAGCACTCTGCATGAATATTAATTTCCCATTGAACTTTTTAGAATAAGTTCTAATGATTGCCTCTCGCTCCTTTCAGGTTCTCAGTTTACACCAACTCTCGAAGCAATTTGCAACTTAAACTGAGTGGGAGCTCACTTGACAATACTTTACTTCTGACTCCTGTTGATGTGTGAATGTTTGTATTATCAACTACATCAAACACTTTCGAGCAGATCTTCACCATGGCTGCCATTCCGACTTCAACACTCTGAACGCTGACACACTTTTGTGCAATAATTAACTCTTCCGCCTCACAGTGATAAAAAAGCACCGACAGCTGAATGACACAGCTTAGATTAAAACCAAGCGCCCACATCCTTCCTCGTGCAATAACTGCACAAAGCAAGACTTCCACTCATGTGTTTACCCACGACAAGTTTCTCGACACAGTGATGCTGCTGTGTCTCTTCTGGATGTTGTCTCGTCTCACATCATTGTCCTTTGTTTATGTTGCTTCTTTAGGCTCCCCCTCTTTTCTGTTTCCAGTTTTTCAACAACAGTCCCCCTGTATGCTGCTTCCAAGTTTAGCTCTGCCGGGCTCATTTGAAAGTCAAATACTTGCCTTCACTTTTCCCACCACACTTCAAGCCCTGCACGGTGGTTGAAAACACATAATCAAGTCTTTGCGACAGTGCAGCAATCAGAGATAACTGACAGGAATATGGGTCATCTGGTGCTCTGCACTGAGCTTACCATGAGCCACCAGGAGAGTGAAGATGAGAAGCTGACCCTCACTGCTGTTGTCAGGGCTGTGTTCTGTCTGATCTCTTGACTGGAGTTGTCACATCAAATCATAGGAGGAATGTAGACATGGTAGGAAAAAAGAAACATTTTGTCCTTACTTGCTGAGTTTGTGAAAATGAGCAAAGAAAGAAAATAACAAAACAAAAAGTGGTTTTGTTGTCACCTTTGCCCTTGATAAAATCTTCACGCTCACAACCAAAAGGGCTGTGATGCAAATAGATGACATACAAATTTAGGCTTAAGCTATCCATAAGAAAAAAAGGAAAAGTTGCATTTGAAAAAGTCATAGCAAGTGTTATATCATCGGAAAGCATTGTACTTTTTGCTGCCGAGATTATTCTGTAGAAATGCCAAGAACAATGGATGCAAATACAAAGAGCTCTCACTCCGTGCTGCTGAATATGTTCCTGTGATTTTTCTTCCGAAGGCTGTTAAAAGAGGCATGGTTCTCTGTTCCATGTACCTACCCTACATGTGCCTTTCTGTGCTTGTTAAACACCATAGGACATCCATTAGAGTGTTCAGGCCTGTAGAGATGCATTGGATCTAAATTCAAGGTCTAAGCTGGTAAAAAAAAAACTGTTCCACATCCTCCACTTTGTCTTTAACAGCACGTCCAAGGATGATGTAAAAGCAGATAAGTATAATGGACAAAAGGAAGAAAAAAACTCTCCTCTATTGAAAACTGGAAGCCTTTGTGTGAGACATTTATTTTCTCCCCATTTTGCCCCTTTTTATGATGTTTTTTAATCATATTTAAGCACAAAAAATAACTAAATGGATAACATTTCATCTCAGTAACTTGTAATGTGTCTACTTCATTGTCTGTTTAGAGCAGAAAGAAGCAGCATGTCTGTGTTTATCTTTGTCTGCCACGCACTGTGGTCATTGTAATCATGCACAAGCCTCTGCACTCTTAATTAATCCCATCATACTCCATATTCACATTTGCATATTTACATAATTTCAATTTCAAAAGAATCCCACAAAACCTTGAATTTAAAGGACAATCAGTACGAAAAAAGTCAATGCCAACCATGAAAGTGAGGCCAAGGACAGAAATATAAAAAGAAACATTAAAAATAAAAAAGTAAAAAATGAAAGCAGCTGCTCAACAAGAAAAACAAAATTAATTGCATTTGCTGCATGTTTTTACTTGAGATTTACAAATATGAATGCAAATGGAATACTAATTACCACATAACATTTACCAACACAAAGTAACATTTTTTTAAAAATACCTAATTTTAAAAACAAAACATTGAGAATCCATATGAAAAAGTTAGTTTGATATGTTTTAATTTTTGATTTTTTTATTGATATGCTACACAAGTTAATTTAAATCTGTGTGAACTAAAATTTGAGTTGTTCTTGTAGAGTGTGAACTTTCACAACAATGTCTGGGCAAAGAGGCTACTCTTAAACACATTATGAAGATGCTAGGAGCTAGCACCCAACCATTCATCATGGAAGTAGAGGGTACCTTATATTTGTTTTACTTATAACTGAAAACTAGAAGCCTTGTAGACAGACAGAGCTTTATAATCATTCATTTAATAATAATTTGGCCCCACTAAATGTGCAGAATGATTAGGATTTTCCAAGGTTTTCATACATTTTGGTTTTTTGTTTGTATTGTTTGTCTATTTGAAGAAATAAAAAAAAAAAAAACAATTATTTCTCAGAATGAACCTGGTACAAATTATGTGACTTGTAGTCTGTTAGTAATAACTTGTTCAAAATGGGATTTTGCAAAACTCAATATCTACAAAACAAGCCTCATTGGAGTTCTTCTGCTTGTGTTTTTTTTTGTGTGTGTGTTTTTGGTACAACCTTTTGAATCAGAGTTTGCTTTTGCTTCACATGCATTGTTAGTCTAACAGTGACAAAACTCAGTGACAAAAGGAAAGAGCAATTGAGTGCAGATGGACCTGGCAAACATTTGCACAGATAAAAATAACAAATAACCACAAATTGCACATTGTAGTAATTTTAAAGCATGTTTTTTCCCAGGATTATTGTTGTTAGGGACTCTACTATAGTGGATTGCTGTTGTCATGTAGTAAGTGTGATTGATTTCCTAAAATGTTTAGATATGTGTCAAATCTTAAAGAAATATCACTTAAATGTTAGAAAATTGTTTTTTTTTTTCCTTGCAGAACATTGTCTTAAAACAGTGTCAGCAATATAAGTTGTTTTGCCCGTCAGTGGTCATTATGTTTTGGCTAATTAGTGGATGTGCATTGCAAGTGGAAATCAAATCAGGCCAATGGAGAAAGTGAATTGGCAACAGCTGGAACTACAGCCAATGGGGACTTCTGCTAACATACAGTCAAGCTTTGTGCTCTTGTTTTGACGCCAACTTTACCCGCCTGTTACATTCACTCAGCAGCTGAATCGAAAACAAACACATGCAGGCCAGCAGCTCAACTTGGCTTCTGAGTCTTTTAGTTTCTGAGCTAAGAAACAAAATAAACATGGGATGTTAATTTTATGAACTTCATAAAATCTTGTTTAAATGCTTTTAAATTTTACAATGAAAAGCCTTCTGTTATAGTTACAGAACACAAACATGCAGAGCTGCTTTTCTAAAAGTTGCATCAGCCTGGTTTATATTTTGGGAAATTTTTTATAACAGTCCCTTACTAACATTTATCTGGATAAAGATTTATTTTCTTAAGCAAATCCTACTCATTTTACAACCACAAAGGAAGCTGAATCCTTTAGAGTTGTAGATTAGAAATAGTTGAGTGCTAAATTTACAAAATACTAGCCAAAAGCACCTCATAATTCTTTTTTTATGTTTTTTCTCTCTGTTAGCAGTTTATTTTTGATTTACTGCAACCATAGACACCTCTGCACCTCCACCGCTTTGGCTCTGCTGCATTGTGATTTTAATGTTTTGTTCTGCACCACTAATGTAGGTATCACTCCTCAGAGAAACAGAGAGGTAACCTCTGCATGTTTGGGCCAAGTCATAAATATTGTTAAATTATTTTGAAAGGTTATTTAGTGACTTTCACATTAGCATGGGTTTAAAACTAGAGTGGCTGGCATTTTTAAGTTGGCCTAATGAGCACAGGAAGAAACTCTTCCAAAAGGGAAACAAATTGCGCTGTACACATCATTACATGTAATGCAGAAAATATTTTGGGAAAAAAAGGATTTTATTTTTGCTTCTTGTCAGTAAAAGGTTGACATTTGCATATAAATTGACCATTTATTTTTTCCCACTGCAACCCTTCCAGCCTTTATTTAATTTGCAAACATGTTAATGAGTTCTACTGGTATGGCACAATGTAGGATGACTTAAACAACATATTTGAATACATATTTTCTGTTTGGGCAGGAGCTTTATTTCTTGATTAGACTGCTAGTGTTCCAAGCTGCAGATTTGCACGCTATATATTGTTTCGAATGGATAGACTGGTTGTACCCTCTGCTTGATGTAGAAGGTCTCAGCTATCTGCTTGAAGCAGTGAATCTGGTCTTTATCTTTGCACCAGATTTTTCCCTGTCCGGTTAATGTGCTTTGTGAACATGGGGCTTGTGTCCCTGAGGGTATCATGTAGGTGGCACTATATGTGATGGTGCTGCACTGCTCGTTAATGTTTTTTTTCTTGGCTGGATGTCACTGGCTGCAGGGCGTCAGTTGTGTCTTGTCATATATTCTGCTAAACTACATTTTTCATGAAATCCCTGACAAGGTGTAGTACAGCTGACAAAGAGTGATGGGCTGAATATCAGGCCATGTCTGCTTTTTTGCAATTGTTGTACGGTTGTTGGACAGGTGTGAGGTACATTCAGATTCAAGGGAACGAGTAGGCTGCTGTTTGGCTGGTGTGGAGAGATTCGTACGTGAAGGCAGGATGGATTGTAAAAATAACAGATTGGTGCCCAAAAACTCTAATAAGGCCAAAGAACCAGAGAGGGCAAGTTGTGTACTGTATAGAATCTTTCCTTAAACATACAGTAAATTAAATGAAACCCAAAGTTTTTCACAGATCAAAACAAAGACAGTTACTAAACTGCTTGGAGCAAATGTAGTTTGAATTTAGCTAAAGATAGTCAGGGCTAAATGAGAGCTACATCGAGACACAGTATGTGCTTTCAGAAAAACTCTTACAAGGAAAATGTTTTATAATGTGTGTCAAGGGAAATGCTGAGTATAGTGGGTCATTGTTTAAATTCCTGAAAAGGAGTTTAAACAGTTGCTACAAACAGTCAGAAGAAGGCATTATAAGAGCCAAGACTCATACGACAAATCAGTCTACTTTGTGCTGCACACATTTAATGGAAACTATATCTTAGCAGACAATGGAAACAGCTAATTTCCTTCTGTTTTAGCATTGCAAATATGGTCCAAAAGCACCTAATATTGAAAATGTGACTATTGCTGAGTGTTTTTTTTAATAGTTTTTTTATATACTTGATTGTATAGTTATTTTAGAATCATTTATGGTCTTCTGCTATTGCTGTTTTTTTAAGTTTAAATGATGTGTCTGAGTGCAAACTAAATTTAGAACTCAATGAGAGCTGCATAAGACTTAACATGTAGACTTCAGCGGGTTATTTAAAACAGAAAATAATTATAAAAAGAAAGAAAAGAAACTGAATCACTTTTAAGTGAAAAAGTTTTTTTTTTTTAGAATTCTATAACTGTCAGGATTTGTTTTCTTTGTGTTTTTGTATTTAGTTTATTGCTTTTATTGTTTATTTTATTCAGTCATCTTTGTTGATCTAGTCTTAGTTCAGTTCTTGTTGTGTCTTTGATTCCTCTCATTATTCACGTCTCCTCAGTCAGTCACTTGTTTTCCTGCTGCGCCCATCTCCACCTGCTCCTCGTTATCACTCACCTGTGCCCACTTCACCTAATCACCCTCTGTCTTTAAAACCCGATCATCTTCTCCACTTGCTAGCTGGTTTATTTGTCTTTTCCCTCTGATGTCTGGTTCTGCTCGTCTCCTGCCCATGTCCATTCAGTTTTTGTATTTAGTTTTCTTCTTGCTGCCTTGTCAGCGTTTTGTTTTTGGTTTTCTTTTATTTTAAATAAATTAGTTTTGTTTTCATCATGAGTCTGCACTCTGGGTGTGCCTCCTTTTCCCCACATCATGACAATAACTAGTTGTAATGGTACATTGTGGAGGTATACAGAGCAGGAGAAGAAAATCTTGACAGTGTCCAAAGCACACTATATAAATTAAACATCCCAACTGAAACTTAAGGAATGCCATCTTTTTGACCTTTTGTTACTCCCAATCAGACCTGGTGTACAAATAATAAATGAACATTTAGAAACTAAAAGGGAAAACCAAATTATAATCTGAAGAATTAAAACAATTAGGTATGAGACCAGCACCACAGGCTATCCAAAAGAGACAGATGTGGTGAGTTTTATTGCCAGTCTTCTAATGAAATGCTGGATAAGTAAATAATGGAGCAGACCTCTGCGTGTCCCTGAGCACCTTGGATCTGTGAAACCTGCAACCAAAGGACAAATGAGGCTGTGCATTTGTACACTGGATTCATTTCACTTTATCACACAGAAAAGGAAAAAAAAAAAAAAAACTGTTTGTGCATGCACAGCACATCTATGTATCTGTGGTCACACTATGAGCAGCAGCAGCATAACTGAATGCTCTTGGAAGCCCTCTCCAAAACAATTATGCTGTGTACAATGTTTGTGTAATGAGCAATCCATAACAATCCATAATTTACTCACAGCGTAAATACTCACAACCTTGACAGAAAGTGAAGGCCCCTGATATGCAAAATGGAACAAACTGAGCTGAACATAGTTGGCAAAAAAAAAAAAAAACTCTACTGGGTTTGTGCTTTTTTTTTGACAGATTGCTGTCACAATCTTCCTCTAAGGTTGGTGAAAAGTAGCAGCCTTCTCTGGGATAAACTGTAATTACATTGTTCTTATTCATGCTGTTGGCATTAATCATAAAGCACTCAGAGTCAAGAGCAGCCTGCTGGTCAAACACAAAGGCAGCTGAAAATGTTAGAAACAAGATAGGTAAAGTCACAGTTTTGAGTACACAGTACATGACGACGAAAGTAATTAATCAGTGCCATAAATGAAGGTTTGATTTATCAGTGCATAATGTTCCTAATGAAAAATAAATTCAAAGCCTGACTAGGTGAAACATAAATAAAAACACAAATGATTGATTGATGACAAAGTTTTTTGTTGAACCAACTTTTCTGATGGTGTGTTTTATGTAATTACATCAAAAAACAATACAGGATATTTGAGTCATTTTAGGTGGTTAGCAGAAAGTGTTAATAGTTTTAAAATGCAGATTGTTGAGTCTGGCTTTCAGGATGTTGAACTGACTCAGATTTTTACTGATCCATTTCTTTAGTGAAATTTCAAAAAAAGTGAATGTTTTTTTGCCCATCAGATAAAATTAAGCATATTTGTCCTAAAATGCATCTTTATATTGAGATAAATGTGACAAAAGACAGCAACTTGATCTGTTGGTTGAATTAAAGGACCTATGAAACAGTACATACTATAATTTCACGAGGTTTGAAATCCTAGGATTGATTCGACAAATAAAGCTTTTGACATGAGAATGGGGCTTAGTGAGAAAGATTGGATTAGACTTTGAATATCACTAAGCGTTATCCTTTAGAAACAATGAATGTTTTTACGTAACAAAAGCCCAAATGACCACTGGAAAGACAGTACGGGGATAAAAATCAGATTTAATTGACTAATTTTGATTTGAGAGTGGAAAAAAAAATCTTAGTGAAATTTTGTTTAATTCTTGCATGAGTCAGGATGAGGAAACTGAGTATATTTCTTATCTTATTAGAGACATTCAAGTGCAATGTGACAGGAGCAGTTGGAGCTTAAAGCAGCATCTTTGATGGGTTTAGTGCTGCAGCTCTAAGACAAAACAAAGAAGTTAACTCATGTCAAAGGTTTCTTCATTAAAAAAAAGTCATTATGACGTTGTTGAGTTTAATGTTTCTGAGAAATCAGTTGGCTGTGTCAGTTTTATGGTCACAGCCACCAACTGTGCAGACAAATAAAATTTATTCAAATCAGCTTTGCAGCTGAGTTTTCAATTTATCTTTTCCCAACAGAGTTATTTCAAGAAAAACAAACCCTGTCCTTCAGGAAAAAAGCAACCTTCTAAAAATAATGATAATAACAAAATGACTTAAACACTTTTTAAAGACGACTCAGTTGAACATTAGGGACAATTCTGACCACATCAATACATCAGAACAACAAGTAATCGTGTGACAGAGCAATCGACTTTCTGAAGAACTACGTCTACGTCTTCACTGCTGAGATTCTACTAAAAGGATCTTTCTTTCCAAAGCTTCTTCCCCCAGTTGCTGTTATTGGTGCTAAAAAAATGTTGAACTTCAAAAACTGTCTTCAATAACTTTGAATTTCAAAATGGCCTTTTTTTGAACAGATATAATTCAGATTTGGTTATGTTAAGAAGAAATAGTCGAGTCTTAAAGTATGTCTGAAACTCCATCCTGAAGGTTTTTATGTCAGAAAAAACACAAACAAACAAAAAAAAACTTTAAAAGAAAGCAAGTTTTATATTTTGAGTGGGAAGAACCTGTGATACATTTACAGTCTGAGTAAAATGTTAGTTAGCAGCTTTAGCATGATTGACACAAAATTTTCCAATGTGGCTGCACAGATTTTATTTAGATGAGGAAGGATGAACATCTAAAATATTTTCTGTTGAGGGAGGCCAGTCAGGAGGAAAAAATGCGAGACTCTCATGCAAGAGAACAACTGTTTACATAAGTATTTTGTTATGGTTGATATGTTTTGAAAATATTTTAAGTCACATTTATTTATATAAACTCAGCAGCTGTTTGGTTATTCCTTGTTTAGGACTGGGAAATACATGACATGGTTAGGATTAAAAACTAGGGTAGCTGAATAACCATTGTTGGATTTGCAAGTAAATAATAATAACATATCTAAATATGGCACAGTCTAAAACTGTTTTTAAAGAAACATTCAATGGCTATGTCTTTTCTCAGACATGATTAAGTGCAACAGAAGGCTCAGAATTGATCTGCTATTTTAATCTTGAAGATCGAGTCAATCAGTAGCATCAAAAGTCATGTCTGCTAAAGAAAACCTGTTGTAAGCTGCCAAGTTTTGCCTCATTCCCACTTCACTGTTGGATTCACTGATAGTTAAGTAACATCTGACAAAATGACCTCGCTGTGATATTTAAATAGTGAAGGATTCTGCTGTTTTACACCAAGACTCTGAAATGATTCTTTGTTCTGTCTGTCTTTTGAAACTGTGAGGAAGAACAGAAACCTGCCTGCAGGAACAAAGCCAGTCTGTGTGTGTTCTTTGTGTAAGTGTGTAAAGACCACACAACGGCAGCCTTGTTGCATTATGGTATTGATTGCTCATTCTCAGTGCTCCAGTGATTATAAGATTCTGCAGTCTAGCCGTGGGCTCGACTCCCTATTAATTCAGTTCTCTCCATGATTCACGCTGCGCTTTTGTTGAGCATGTTTTGACAAGATAAAGATCTCAGAGGCAAGACAAAAGCTGTGGAACACCAATTCCAGGAATGACTGACATTATTATGGTAATAATTACAGAAAAAAAAAGAGTGTAACCCTCTGTATCAGACAGCCATATACAGTGTCATAAAACTCACAGATGGTTCCATTCTGTTTATATTTTTACGTTTTACTATAGCACAATGGTGACAAGCGTACATAAAAAAGCAAGAATAGTTTGAAGAAGTGACATATGTGTAACCTTTGTTTTCATGAATTCTATCTGTGATTCTGTTTCATTCTCTTCACCTGACAGCTTGTGTACACAACAGAAGTCTAAGCCACATTCTTCAGTTGTTGTCTATTTGATGTTTGTCTTGTGGGCACTGTGGTTTTACGCTCCGGGTCTTTCAAAGCACATCTGACCCGTGGAAGGCCAGGAAGCGGGTCGTGAAAGTAAACACATGCACGTCTGTTCACTAGTCTGACAGCGTTATCCATGAAAATAAAGACAGAAGCAGAACACATTAACATACAATAGACAACTCCCAACAGTTTCACACATCAGTTGTATTTTCAATAATTTACAGTGTTTTTTTAATTTTTTTTTGTATTATTTTTTAGGCAAGATGTATATATAGTGGCTTTAAAAAGAATTATTATTACAAGTTAAATAAAATTACTATCACAGGCTTATTTAGATGGTTGCAATTAGGTTTCTATTATTTTATTTTCTCTATAAATAAACTAGGATTATCAGTTTTGCAGTTTTCATCTGATAAGGTGTAAGGAGAAATGTAAGAAAGTACATGTACAAAGCCTGGTAAACATTGAGTAAAAATGAAAATAGAGAAAATGAAAATGAAAAAATTTGGACCACTGAAATAATAACAGCTGATGATTTCAACACTTTCTTTTTCTTTGCACCACTCTGAACAGCAAACCTCTTCTTCTGCCATTTATGACAGTCCTGTGGCAGTTTTCACAGGTCAAAGAAAAATCAGCACAAACAAATGGAAATTATTGATTAAACGGACGAACAGATTGCTTGATTGGTGACCAGAATTAGACAATTTTTAATTTGACCAGTGATTAAAGGCTTGGGCACAGAGAAATCTTGTTTTGGAAGATGTTTTGGTTAACAAATTATGATAAATACTCCACAAGCACAACTGGGACAGCCCTACCAGTTATCTGTTACTGAAAGTGCTTCTTTTTGAGTTGTTGTAGGAATTAATCTCATTGGCTGGAGTGGAGCAGTCAAACTGATTGAGAACACCTGGAACTGAAGCTCTACATTATAAAGGCTTCTGCAATCTGTGCAGAACTCTTTCTTATCTCTCTCTCTCTCTCCTTCAGGCCAGATTGTGTTGGTTTTTCCCAGGTTGCGTTTGGTTTGGTTGACTCACATATGGTACAGAACACAAGCTGCCTGTCACACAAAGCATCCATCAGTAGGGGCAAATTGGGAAAGTTTTGATCTTTTTTAAGCATTTTTGAGGAACTCAAAAGAAATAAATTCAACAACAGCAAGAGCTGCAGACGTAAAGCCATCTGTTACTGGACTGAAATCGCTTTCACAAAAAAATAAATAAAACAAAAGGCCTGGACCAAGTCGGCACTGAAAAAGCAACAATTTTTGGTGGCAGTTCAAAGAAGGCAACTTTAAAATGATATTAATATTATTATTAAACAAGTGCTGCTGACTATGTTGGAGCATCTCACCTGCCCTGCACCTCAGCTGCTGCAGAAACATTCACAGTTCCTGGACCCATCACAGAAGCCCCTGCAGCCAAATGGGTAATGTGGTGGATGGCTTTCAACACATGATGAAATACTGGGGGAAAATTCAACATCTGGCCAGCCTTTTATCTGAGCAGATACTGAGTTACCTGTCAGAAATACCCATCTATAGAAGTGAAACTGCATTGACATGGAGGGATATCAAAAAAGATTTGTTTTCCTTCTGACTCCATTTTATTGAGCTTACTTCTGCTCTGTGTAGTTTGGTTGGACACATGGTTAATGAAAAAAGAGACAGAAAAGCTTTTATTTGTGATATTATCTCAATGAGGGTTTTTTTTTTTAAAAAAGAATTTAAAATGACCTTGATGCATTATTTTATGTTTTATTCTTTGGAACATCAATTTTCATTTATAAAAGGACACTTATAAGTACTTAAAGTTTAAGGTTTTTGAGAAAACATGTTACTTCATCTTGTGTTTTTTGATGTCTTAAAATGAGAAAATTCTGAGAAGGATACATAAAAAAACTATGAATGTGTTCATAACTTGGTATAATACAGCCATTTCTTCATCTTGACACCTTGGCAGATTAAATATGTCATATATGGACAATATTTACCAATATTTTGGTCTTTAAAGAGCTCATTAACCTGCTCTTGTTTTAAAGAAGTCATTGGTTGTCTGTTATAGTACTACGTTAAAATAAATAAATAAATAAATAAAAAACCTCACAGAATTGCATATGTAATTGAAAAAGTGAATTAATCAAAATCAGAAATGGCATGCCAGACATTTAGAAAATTTAAAATTGGTCAAAAAAATGCAAGTAATGCATCTCTAATTTGTTCTGTTATAGTAAAACCATAGAAAAAGTCATGTATTAAAATGATGTTAGTCACACTGTCATTTTAAAAAATGTATAAACACTTAGCTCTGTACTCAGTGGGGCATTGTGTTCATATGTTAAACAAATATTGTCTTACCTGAACCAAGTGTCCTGAGTAACCTCACATAAGAAACAAAAAAAGTCTGATTTAGTTCAGTTTAATTAAGTCTGTAAGAAGAAAGTATTTTGTAAGACTATACGTTTACAGCTGTTTGGGATTAACCTGTCACTGCTCACCTAGACTGTGAAATGTTCTGTAATCTTTTCAACAAGAGCATTTAGTTAAATGTAGGTGAAGCTTGTCACTGATTTACATGAATTTAAATGACTGAATAAAAATCCCCAAACCAATAAATTATTTAGAAATATAAGAGGCTTGTATTTAATGTTTGGTTACACTGTCATCAAATGCCACCTGCAAAACAACTCTAATGTAATCCTATTGTTTAGGCAGTTCACTTACAGCATGCTTACTGCGTGCAAGAAAAGGCAGTTTAGCTGCAGTGTGAGAGAGTAATTAAATTGCAGGAAACTATGTATTGATCCAAACTTTATATGTTGTCAGAGGTGGTGTGTTTAATCAGCAGGGTCATCAGTCACTCACAGAGTTTATGGAAGAAAAAAATAAGGAGGGATAGAAATGATAACAAAGATAATGTGAGAAGGTGACATATTACCTAAACAGAGGAAGTAGTCTTTGATAATTTTCTCTCCTTTTTTTCTTTTAAATCTTTTGGTTCCATCCTACAGTGCAAGTCTTGAACTATACTTTATATCTTTTTATTTTTACTACTAAAAAGAAAGAAGACGTTGAAGTTTTTATTTTATTTTTTTATTCTTCATGATTTTGTTCCCACCCATAAAAGGCTCCTAAACTCAAATGAAGAACCAGTGTTATATCTGCACATAGCAGACTACTTAGCAAAGAACCAATTTTAAAGAGAATTTTTTGGCACTTTGTTATTAGCAGCCTGTCACAAAGGCACAATTTGTTCTCATTTTTAAAGCTGAATTAATAAAAAAATACCAAGCATAACACAGTTGGACAAACAAAGTGATTCCCAAAGAGCTATTAATCAAAAACCTGGACTATAATTGATGGCTCCACGAAGGATGATGTATCTCTCAGGTTGTCAGGTTTGATATCGACATTCTGCTACAATTCACCTGCTGTTGTGGTCTAATTTGTCATTATTTTAAATTTAGGTTTAGTATCATTGTTGTTTTTAGTTAGCATGTGTTTTGTTATTCTTTAATACAGTGAGCTTTCATGGTCAAGTTATTCCTGATATTAAATGTCTTTAAACTTTTTCTTGTTGTTGTGGATACATTTTTAAATGTCCCAGACATCCTTATTTGTATACTTCTATTCTCCAACCTGGACACTGTTTTTATTTAGCTCATCTGCATCCACTATCCAATCCTCACTCTCCATATTTATACTCCAGCATTTCATTATCATTACATTAGATCTTCTATTGGTAGTTCTTTTTTAGGCCTGTCATGTCTTCCTTTTTTCTCCACTTGTCCAGTTTCATAAAGACTTTTTACACTCCACATAATGCTCAAACATGCCATAGTTTGGGCTTATAAGACCAGACTAAAAATGAGTTTAAAACTTGCCAATGTTGAAAGAAAAACTTTGAAAGACATTCAGAACTCAAGACCTCTTTAAAGTCTGGCTACTTGCAAACAAAATAGTAAAAATGTATACATGTGTGACTTTTGCACAGTGCTTCTCATTTTGAAGATATTTTCAGCACCAGAACTCTGTAGATGGTCCAGCTTTCTGAAAACCAACCAGTCACAAACAGGTCAGACTATCTTACTTTCCAAATAACCTCTAGGTGTGAATTTGTTTGGCTGTCACAGGTGTTTTACATCTGCAGCAGTTTTCCTGCCTTCCTTCCTGTGGGGTGGGAGGTGGGGGTAGGGGCTGGAGGGCATATACTCAGTGACCCTGAACAGGAAGAGGCAGGTAGAAAAATTGGGTTGGATGACGAGACTCAGTCTCAAACTGATTTTGAAACACTGTCATGTCACCAATTGCATTTTGATGACATGAACGTCCAAAATCGTTCAATTTAGCAGTTATCAACAGTCAAAAATTGGCACATAATTTATTTTCTAAAATTAAAAATAAAATGTTATAGGGGTATTTAAAAAATGTAAAATCTGCTGATTTACTGTAGATCACTCAAAATCTCACAGTTTTGCTGCAAAGGAGCAGATTTTTTATCATTATTGTTAGGACTATAGTGCTGTCTGAGAACATAAAAAAATTAATAATGCATCTCAGAAAGTGTCAAGGTAACTGCTGAGGATCATGTCTTCACACTGAGATAAAGAGAATTTTAATAAACGATTTTAGAAATGATAATGTTTGTAAAATATTTATAACATAGGTCTCAGTATCTGGAATATTGTTCAGTGGACAGAAGTAAAACACAAGGATTTCTTCTGAAATGAAGTGCATTAGTTTCCCTATAGGTGGCAAAAAACATAAAAATACTACTTACTTACACTCTTGGGACTGAACTCTTTTGGGTGGTACGCAATATGGACTGCAAGGAAAACATGAAGAAAGAGGAGATTACCCAGTTTTTGAAAACCTGGTCTGAGGTGAAGGAGCTGTGTCTTTCAGCAGGACAACAACCCAAAGTAATAATGCAACATCACAAAAGAATAAGATTAGCCTTTCAGATGCTCAACAATCAATCCTGACTTTAATTCAAGTGCAAATTTTATATGTATATAAAAAAAACCTTTTTCAATTGTATTAGAACCTGAATGAGCAGTAACAGAGGACTGATAGGAAAATATGTGCAGGAAGCTTCTGGATGGCTACAATAAACATCTTTTGTTGTTTTGACATTTTATTAAAATTGTTATAATACAAAATCTGTATGCATTTATTCCAGCAGAGAGGCTAATGATTCTGGCTAATAAATACTGGGCACAATCAGACAGTTCTTTACACCGATGATGTGCTTTGAAATGCAAAGATTTAGTCTGATTGAAGTTTTGAAGCCTTACTTGTACCGACCCTGATGGTATTTACACAACTAGATGAAATATTTTTTTGTTTTTTTGTTTTGTTCAGAATAAATTGTATAATCCCTTCTTTATGAGCACCAATTCAAAGAATATATGATTCCTGTAGGTTGTGACTAATGGTGTGTGTCATGCATCTATGAGGACTTGTTGGATAACAGCCAGGGCACAAGATGTGACCATTGATGCCAGCTGATCATCAAACAGCTTAGCTCTGTTTCTGTGAGGATAACACACAATACCTGCACCCAGCACTGTTACTGCAGCAGCTCTGTAATTTTGAATTACGACACTCCCACATATTTCCTTATCTGTGGAAAACACATGTTAATAGAATGGGTTTTCATAGAACATGCATCTTTCAGGGATGAAGTTTTATTTTTTATTTTTTGCTCTGCAGTCATTTATCAACCACTGAATTCCCAGCATGCAGCTGTGTCATTTCTCCTTCTCCAAGCATGTACACTATTTCTCATTTACAGTTCTGTCAATTCACTGTGCTCTGTCAGCATTCAGACCTGAACAGGTACTTGGCAACCACATGGGGCAAATTAAATTATCTAAAAGCTGCTGAAAACATTCACCTTTGCTTTCCTGCAAATCAGAGGAGCTGTTAAAAATCTGTTCAGGTGGACCAACAGCAGTTTGAAACATAGAAAGCATAGCAATAGCATCATATATATATGACAAAATAAGACAGAAAAGGTAAAAACAGCCTTATTGTTGTTACTTCTAATAAACAAAGCCATATTGGGCATATGTGAAGTAGGCTGCTATGCCATTTGGTTCCCACAATCTCCATTTATCAAGACAACACAAACACACACACAAAAAAAAAACCCAAAAATTAAAAATATTACTTTGAGAACCATTAATAGAAATCCATGTTTTTCTCACTAAAACACCATTTGCATAAGAAGAGTAAACATAGCACAAAATCTAGTTTAGCAAAATATCTGTGCTTACAAGAATATTTTCTAATAGAATTATTTTTCTCCTTTTGAAAATCATACCTTTGTCCAGGTGGGAACTTAGAAACACCAACAAAAACAGTAAATAACCCATGTCAGATCACTAAATGGCAATTACATCAACATTAAAAGACATTAAAGGCCAAAGGAAGAGAACTCTACCACCTCCAAACATTTCCAACTCTTATCTTCTTTTACTTTATTCATCGTCTGTCAACATTAAAGTGTTTCAGCACAAAAGTAAGATTTTTTTGATGTTAGGGTCCTGCCAAACATGTGTGACCTCCTAGAATTAGTTTCCAGCACATTCTCAACACACAAGGCAAAATTGGGAATATGCAAAGTAGGCTATGATGTCATAATTTCCTCTAAATCTTGTTTTTGTCAAGTTTATCCTTATAAACAAAATATGGTTTTTATTTCTTTGTTTAACAGAAGCAATTTCTTTTACAAAATATCACTGTTAGTGTGAACAGGGGCAGGAAAACGCTGACCATTTAATAACCTGCAGGGCAAGAATAAGCTTTCGTCTGTATCACATTTCAGCCAAATCTTTACTTTTGCTTTTTTATTCAAGCTTTGAACATTTTGAAATTATTCAATAACCTTTCATATGTGGGCAATAATGTGGTCTGAGTGTCTGAAAACAAAGCCTACATTCTGCTGCAAACTTCATGACTCTGCACTTTTCCTTTTCAATTCACTTTTATTTCTCTCTTGTAGATTTAGTTTCTGTCATTTGCATCGTTGCAATTTTTTCAGAAGAGGAAACACAGGCTGAAATACACATCTTGGGGCTCTGCTGGGACAAAGATGCCTCAAACATAACCTGACACTAAAAAAAATATGGATTCTGCTTTATATGGGGAAAGACACTAACCTGGTTTTGAGAGTAGGTTTATGTTTGTTTTATAAAGCATATAAAAAAGTAAAGAGTACTGTTTTGTAGGTTCTGTTCTGAATTTTATTTGTATTGAAATTATACCAGACACAAAGGTGAATATTTATTGAGAATGATTGTGAAAGATGGAGATAATTAAAGGATGCTTTGGAATCTGAGCAGAAAGTCTTTATTAATAAAGAAAAACAAATCCTGGATGACTGAGAATCTACACCAGCACATCTTCAGTAGTAGTTCAGAGTTCTTTTAATTTCTCTACATTAATTGCACACCACAGTGGGTTTTTGCCCCTCAGTTCAAAACTAATAAGCACATTTTCCATGTGGATCAAGTGGCTGGTGATCAGTAAATAACTCAGGCATCATGAAAAGGCAGATGTTTCCTCTTTCCCTGAGGCCATGTATCGACTGACTGAGTGATGTAGGAACTAACTGTCATCTGGTCGGTTAATTCATCATTTTGTCTCAATGACACTGACCACATCGCTTCAGTAATTGCTCATATGGATGAGGGCGCATGAGGAAGAAATTCATCCTTGGCCTCTGATAATGAAATTGTTGACATTATTCCTCTACAGAGATAATAAATGGAATTGTTTCTTGACTCAAAATATTTTTTGTATTAAATTGTAGACACTGGATTTGTTAAAACCAAAATATTAGTCACTATTAAATTACAGAGAATTCATAAGAAATTATACTGCCCTAATTACCATCAAATAACACAGTTTTACTCATTTTATATTAAATTGCTGGATGAATGTTTATAAAATTTGGTCTATATTTAAGTTTTTTTTCTTTGATCAGAGCTTATTCTGTTTGACCCTATTTCAAAATGGCTGCTCAATACAAAAACAGTATTATTGAGAAGATGCACCAATAGTTTTATAGCTTCACAATATTCATATTGATTACACTAATTTTTGTCAGCTACTGATATGAATCGTTATTGGCTTCAGGAGGCAAAAAACATTCACCAGTTAGTGATTTGTTCCATTTCAGCATCTTTTGTTATGAAGTAGGCAGTTGCCTGCATTAAATAAAAGTCTATATGTTCACAAAATTACTTAAAGTCATCATGTTTGTGACCCCAAAGCACTGCTCCAGGAAGCTGGATGTGGATGGGTGAGCTGTCAGTTCATCTCGTGAGGTCTGTAACCGGAGTCACCCTCGTGTTGACTTTGTTTTGTGTCTCATAAAATGAAACTTGACACTAAATTCCTGTTTTTATGTGACGAGAATTTGTATAATTTGTCAACTGCTTTCTCTTTCCATGCCTGAAATCCTAATAAATATCTGCAAACCTCTTATCTGAATTACTGCAATGAAGTCCAATTTGGGGTACCAAGTAAAGATTTGAAAAGGTTCCAGGACCAAATTGTTCTTCGATTTGCCTTTCATTCAGTCTCATTGACTTTAAATAAAGTTAAGCAAATTTTGCCTTTTTATTGATTTTAAAACAAGAGTGTTTCTCTTCAGATGAGTACAAATAAAATAAAAAATAAAAAAACATAATAATGTACATGTTAACAGCTCCATTGCCTGAAACTGAAGCTACGGCACATCTTAGATGTTGAATGTTGTATTTAAAAATTTAGATTTAAACCTACTAAATTTAATAAAATTACCAAATTTTCATCTTCACATCCTTTCAAGGTGTTGCTTCTTGGTACATCCTCAATCGTTTTCAGTCTTTCACTGCAACATAAAAATCATGTCTTTTGATATTGGTTTGGTTTTCATTCACAACCAGAATACAAACTCCAGTGGAAGATCCTTCACTGCTGGAACGCTCTTCTTGCTAATATTCAGAGCACTTCACTCTTGAATGCATTCACTGAACTCCTTAAGGATAATTTATTCATAAAAACCTACGGTCTACTTTAGTTCATCCTACTTACCTAACCTTTCTTGTCTGTAGATTTTTGTTCTAGTCTAGTTCTTCGTATAATGTGTCCTTGGGTCTGATGAAAGACATTTAAAAATGTCTGATGAAAGACATTCAAAAAGGCCATTTAATCATCACTACAGATACATAATTTACAATGTTTATTAAAAACTGTAAGTTAAGGTTAAATTTTATTTTTTATTAATGAACGTCAACAACTGTAAACATGTCTTTTTAGTGTCTGATTGACCTGCCTGAGTTTAAATTGTCCAGTTCTATGTAAACTCTTATATGATGGCCATTTGACCATTTTCTCTCATCCTGTCTTTCACCTGAGTTTTAGTTTGGCCAAACAGTGAAAATGTAGTCATTACTGTAAAGCAAATCTTGAACTGGAGCTTTCATTGCAATCCAAATGTGAACCTAATGACTAATCTTACAATCAGTGGATGTCAAGCTGTTTTTCCTTTAAAGCTACAGCTCAAAGGAGTAAGGTAAAGTAACACTATCATTACTGTAAAACATAAAGGTCAATGAGCACAGCTTTTCTTCAAATGAAGTCAACCACAATGATGCAACCAACTTTAATGAGGACCACCTTCAGTGTTGGGCATTTTCCTTGTGACCCCGTTGAACCTTTTTTTTTACTAATCAAAGCCGCCGTGCTGCAGCAGCATCTGGTTTGAGCTTGAATGAAAAACCTTAAACCTTAAAGCAGTAATGTTCACGCTTTTGACTGACGCTGTATAATATGTCTGTGTAAGTGCTTCCACTCTTGTTGGTTAATTAATTGTCAGTTGCTAAGATGCAAACAAAAAAGCTTGTGAAACTCTGACTCGTCTCATCTCAAAGTGATCTCTCATTATTCATTATGAACACAAAGGGTCATTTGTTTTTCCTGAAACTTTGAGCCTTATATTGAACTTGATTTAAATACAGTCATGGCTCTTAAATCCACTAATATAGTTTGATAAAACAAAGTAGAAAATCTGTTTAGATTTTATTCTTCTCAAATAAAGACTATTAGAAGCAATTTTCAAAATGAAGTCATCAAACTAAGCTGTCTTTGTTCTGTGCATAATGAGACATGCAGCATAAAGGTCAGTGTTTAAAATGACAGCAGACGCTAACGCATTAATTAGAAGCTGCAGACTTTGATAAATGTGCTACAGCTTTACAAATGGATAATAATTGCATAATCTTGCCACCATACATGTGGCCTTGTAATCAGGACATCTTTGTGATGATCATCAGTCACTTCCAGCTAATTTAATGAAGCGCTCTGAAAGGTCATGTGACGTAGCGCATCAGCCTTTCTTTTCAATTCTCTAAGTTTTGTTGCTCTGTTTTTTGTAGTTACTTTTAGTAATAAAGTTAGTATGTCGCTAGGTCACAGGTACTGAAGATGAGCAATCAGTAGTGATAAAGTTACAAACTAAACTTTTTCCTTTTGCTTTTGATGGATTGCAGCAGATAAATATTGGATCAGAGCTATGCATCTTCACTACAGCGCTGTCAGAGCAGAGTTAAAACAAAGATGACAAAAACTGTCATGTGGTCAAACTGCAAAACTGCAAACTGCAAGACACTTCTTTTTACAAATAAACTCTGGGAATCAAGATGCTTTCTGTTATGTTTTAAACGGCAAGTGACACAAACAAGACAACGGTTGTAAAATTACCAAACAAGTTTTTCATCTAAGATTGTCTGAATCACCAGGAGTCGCAAAATGTTGTTGTTATTAGTTTAGTTTAGAACTAGAATTAGTTTTTGTATAACCCACTGGTGGCAAGTGTAGATGTGTCCCACTTCATAAAAATATGTATAAAGATGCATCAGCACTTCTCTTTGGCATGTTTTCATGTACTGAAGACTTTCATTTTGCACCTCTCATTAAAAAGTGATCTTCAAGAAGAGGAGTGGGACATGATGACTCCCTGAACCCTCTGTTAACAAACTGCTCCCTAAAGCCAACTCTATCATCTTCAATGCCATGTAAAAAAATGTTTCAGAATTATTTTTACCTCTAAACTAAAATAAAATTCTCAGATCTCTTTATAAACTTGCAAGTTAATTTTTAAAGGCAAGACCATGCTGCCTAAAATGTGTTCCATTGTTATTAAATAATAATATAAACACAAAAAACTTTAGGAATACAAATAAAAATCAGTTTAGGAAAAGGATTCTTTAAATAATTTAAAATAAAAAATTTCAAAAGTAAATTGTAACAAGTCAGATAAAAAAAATCAACAAGAAGCACTTCCTCTATTATTCTGTGAATCTGCCTGTACCTGACTTGGACATGAAAGGAAGTTTAATTCAATATAACAACTAGAAAGAAGAAGGAACTTGTTAAAATGAACAGCACAATACAGCTGAGAAAATCCAATTCTCAGAGCAGACAGTGCAGTTGTGACCGATAGAAAGTAAAAATGAACAAACCAAAAAATGTTCTGTTAAGAAAAAAAAAAATCTGAAACTCTAGATTTGATGTTGATGATCAGTGTCTGATCAGGTCTTCATGTCAGACACTGACTCTGCACTTGTTTTATTGTTGTTTAATTTACCATAAAGTTAAATTATTGATGCATACATGTCTTGTGGTGATTAGAATTTAAATATAAATATTATGGTTGATCTCATCATACATTCTGACTTTGCTTCACTGTACGTGTCAGCTGTGCCTACAGGAGTTTTTTTTTTTTTTTTAAGTGGGTCACATACACAATCAGTGACTAATAACTTATTCCATCAGTGCAGCTATAACCATGTCATTTCCCTCTTTCTGTTCCCTTTGCTGTTCTTGTTCACTAATTAATGAGAAACCTCTGCCTGATTTAGCAGCTGATAGACAAAATCTCTGTCTTATCAGTGCTCGAGACCTGTCAGTCGCTCACTGAGCTCAGAAATCCATTCAGTCATCTAACATTTACACTCCAAACTCAAACCCACCCAGCAAACATCTGGAGAGGGGACTTGTCTCTTGCTGCTATTTCATTAATTTCCTCTGACATACAGTATTAGCAGCTAAAGCCTCACTGCTTCAACATGGGGGCATCATTTGGACTCATTTGTTCAACTTTTAGTACTATGAAGAAAAAAAAACCAAATACATAAAAAAACTGAGGCTTCATTTGTGTTTTGATCAGTTTGGGTTTGAAAGTCATTGCAGAGATATCTTTTTTAAATACGTTTATCAGTGTTGTTGTAGATACTGTTTTCGTTATGAACCACATTTTACTCTTGTAACAGTCTCATGTGTTAAAAAATAAAAAGATTAAGAGAATGTATTTTCATAACAGATATTTATTTTTTTCTGAACAGGAAAAAAAAGAAAAAATGCTTAAGATTCTGATAGATGTAGCATGGCTCCAGCAAACCCAAACCATTAGGTCAAAAGGTGATTAAAAACTGTATAAATATACTTTGACATGTATAAAATGATATATTGTTGTTTCTGGCTTTTATTTGATCCTGTATTTATTTATAACACTTTTCTAAAAAGCCTGACCACTGCTGCTTTGGCTGAATGTTTTTTTTATTATTATTATTATTGATAAGGCATTTTCTCGTTTATCTTCGTCCTGCACCTTTGTTTCCATGGCATTGCCATGTTTGCTTCTGACAGCAATTAAATGTGTTGAAACTTTGCATTGAACAGTTTCCATTCACGTACATTTATTTTCAGCCACTGTCTGTCTGTGTAAATTGTAATTGAGCATTGTGGTTATGAACTTAATAAAAATAACCCTTATGTGCTTTTTATTTTATTTTGTTTTGAACAAGTCATTGAAAAATAGATGTTAAATTAATCATTTAAATTATTTATTTACAAGGACACTTACAGGTTTGTTGCTCATTTTCACGTTATAGTTTGATTTTAAAGTGAAATTACTTCTGTCTAAAATAAGAATCTGAAAATTTAGGATTGTTTATGTTAGCACTGAGGAGAAAAAATGTTAGCCATCAGAGTGTTGTTTTAAGTTGGTTTCAAAGGAGGATCTGAACATGGATCAATGGCTCAGTGGGCGACGAAGGCACAGCAGCTGTGGCTCCTACCGTCTGCATCAATAATAAACAGGAGGAAGAACAAAAAGGCAGAAATCACAAGACGACTGCCAGGGATTCTTCTCTGCTCCGAGGTACAAGTGTGGGGAAAAGGGGGAACTAAATCTTGCCAACTTGAGCAATCACATCAAGTAAAGTCAAAGTAGAGCCAACAACAAATATACAAATAAAATAAAATTCTGTTTTGGTTTCTTCTTTAACCATGCAGAAATATATGTTTAGGTTCATTTCTAAGTTGTCCATCAGACTTTTATTCAAAGTAGAAAAGATACATAAAGCAGCCATTTTTATTTCCCTATTTCACTTTTGACAGTGTGTCGAGATTTCTGTTTTTTTTTTTGTATTTAAGTCAGCTTGATTGACAGCAGATCTTCATTATATGTGAGTTTTGTTTGTTTTACAACCCATTTGCTTGACAAACAGCTGTGTTTTGTTGTTATCGTTATTGTTCACCTGCAACACTTTAAATATCAGCTATGTACAGTTTATATTAATGCTTTGGTACTCAAACAATCTAAGTCCCAAGACAACTTTTTTTAAAAGAACTCTGGTCTAATTTTGGCTCATTTTGGAAATGACACTAACTTTTAATTAGGTTTTGTCTCAAATTTGGACATTATTTCCTTTATTATTTATTGTCAAAGTTACCTTGAATTTTAGCTGTGGATAACCATAAAACTGCTGGTGCATTGTCTGAATTTGTTTGGATCTAAAACTTATTTTAAAGTTGGCGAGGCCTCTTTGCTCCCTTCCCCTTCATTAAGAGCGTCCCAGCGTGATTGAAGAAGCCCAGGATGACTCTTAAAGAGATGATGCTGGACAGTTCTTCCATAATTGTCAGGTTTTTTTAGAAAACATTGTTAGATATTATACAGCACAATAAGAGACGAAAAGAAATGATATGAAACAATTCGATAAAATATGCTTTATTTTCCTTTTTACAAGTTTAGTTCTTAACTCTGTGTTGTCCAAATCCAGGCAAACATTTTGTAAATAGCAAATAAAGTCTGAATGTCGATATTTACAATGTGTTTGAGATGCTTCTGGTGTTTCCTTAGTGAGCATTTTACTGTTCAGCTGCTTATTATAACTTGGTTTCAACTTGGTCATTGTTTAGGTGGTCCTGATAACAACAATAGCATATACAGCATATCACCAAAGAATACAGTCAAATGGTTTGAAAACAATCTGGCAGGCAGATCATATAACTGTTCATGACTTTTCCCCAAGGATTGGTCCTATAATAGCAAACTTTTATATCTATAGACAGAGTGATGCCCTCCTCTGTTTCTTAAACTAACCAGCCATTGCTTTTATTACTTTGCAAGATTTCTTGTATAATTCAGTACTTCATCTAAATGCAACAAAATTTGCTACTCTCAATTTTAGAATTAAAGCTCCTGAATTTTTCATGTTTCTCTGCTTTTCAGCGTTGTGAGTAAGTACTTCGAACTCATTATAAATCCCAAGAAATTAATCAATGACTGCTTCTTTTATAACTCATCAGCAATTGGTTAATCCTTCACAAACTGAAAAAAATCTTTAAAAATGTGTTGAAATTAGCTTCTTTTCTTTAGAACTTTTTTTTTCCTTCCTTTGTGGCTCATTGTTAGTTTTAAGACTTTTAGTTTACTTCAGGGAAGTTATTCAAATGCTTATATCTTTGCAGAGAATGGGTGAATTGCAGTTTATGAAAGCCTTTAATAAACTTGCATATTATTCTAGTCAAAACCTTTGACTTTTTTAATTTAAGAAGTGATTCTTCTTCATCACCCATCTTACCCACAGACCTACACCCTTCAAAGAAGCACATTGTGCCTCAAGATGTATTCCTTTGAAATTCAGTTCCTTTTTTGCCTCTACAGAATTGAGAGCAATTGTGATTAAATATGATGCTTCCCTTACTTGTAATTTCCTACAAAACCACCAGGAAGCTACTATGACCAAATGAATTTGAACAAATTTGAAGCACATTAGAGGCAGGGACGCATATGTAATGACTCACTATTGCTGCCACTGATGTTTTCTTAGTTTTGATAGTTTAGAATCCGTTTTTTTTTTTTGTTTTTCTACTTCCTTTTTGCAGAGGAAGACATATATAGTGTTTGTGCATAGTGCTGCAAATAGTGGTTAGGTTTGCTGTAACTACAAAGAGAAATGAGAAGAAAAGAATTTGCCCAGTAGAAAAAAAACTCATTGCTGAGTTGAGAGTTGAAGTTACTCTCATTGTCTTTGGGCAACTGTATTTCTTTAAAAAAAAGGGAACATTAATTCTCCCTGGATGACTTTACTTGGTGGCATAGTGCCCTGTAAAGACAATAGCCTGTCTTTGTGCTTATTTTGAAGCTCACACTTGCAAATGAGCATGTGCATTTGATCACCAGCACCTGGCTGCTACTTATCTTATTGATCCCCATGGAAACAGCCAGGATGGTCTTAGGTTTTCACAAACCGTTTCTGCATTTTTACTTCAAATGGTTTGTTGAAATAAAATAACAAAATGTAATGTGTTATGACATTATATACATTCCATCTTGGTAAAGACCATATATTGTATTAAGTTCTAATAAATCTAATTATTAAGTTGCAAAAGAGAATGTTTCCTTTTGCTCACTGTATCTATACAAGTTTGCAAAATCCAAGGTATCTTTGTCATCCCCAGAGAACAATTTGATCTACAGTTTGTATCTATACTTCAAAAAAATTAAACAGCTACACCACTTCTTTATGTTTTAATATAATACCTTCCAAAGTTGTTAAGTGCAGTATTGTGTGATATGAACTTATTGGATTTGTAATGTGGCAGTGTAATTGCCCCAGGATTGTAGAAAGACAAAGTCACACCTCAAGGTTTGGTCATTCAAGAGTGGTCTGTATTTTCAGTCTGACAATACAAGGTTTTGAGATTTAGTTAATTTACTTAACTTTACTGACCACTGGAGATATACCAGCTGACCTCAACTCTAAACAGAAACAAGTGAGTATTTGATGGATGGATAGACAAACTGTTCAGTTGTATTGGGATTGGGTAATATGTTAAATATATGAAAGCAAAATGTAAGCATTTTTTTAAATATGTAAAAACAAATCACAATAATATTTATCTAAAATAAAATTAAAAAAAAACAACAACAATGAAACAAAAACAGAAAAACCTCTACAGTTACAATTAGATAAGCTGTTTGGTTCCTAATGAAAGTCTCTTTACGCATCTGTTTAACTTTTTTATTCGTTTCCTTAAAGATTTTATGAGGCAACTGATTCTTGAATAAACTGCGCCTCCCAGATAGGCTACTACACTGAGAACCAAACGCATAACTGACACATATACAACAAAACAGATCTTGCCAACAGCTCTGATAGGCTACTTTATAAAAGCTAATCCCAGGTCGATCCTTAATCTGCTGCAGACGGTGCTATGTTCCCTGCGGACGTCGCCTAAGTGGCTCGTTACGCACAATCAGGTGCCCGGTTTCAGTTCCTGTGAGCGTGTTTGCGTAAAGACGCAGTGCTTCTGGCTGACCTGCCCGCTTCTGCCCCCGCTGGCTTCCCTCTCGGTGGGCTCTGTGATACTTCATGGTTTTTGTGCCATCTAGGGCTATTCGCCGCTCTGTTGCAGTCGTTCTGGCGCAGAGACATCGCAGCTCTGTGCTTTTCGACAAACAAACGACCCAGTTAATTTCGCAAAACACACACAGAACTTTTCCGTTTGGATTTATTGCTTTTCAAAATGTTTTTATTTTTCATTTTTTTTATAAGAAAATACCCTTTCGGTTTGGATAACTACTTTGGACGGCCATTCCAAGGACAAGGACTCGTCTAACTCCATCACCGCGGGGACCAAACAGAAAAACGCCTGTGCCATGTAGCGGTACTCCACAGTGGAAATATACTGACAAGCCCACACTGCAGCGAGATGGTTATTTTTACTTGAAGGGGGAACTACAAAAATGCTGTGAAGCTCCGTGTCGCAGCTTGGTTCCCGGCAAAAGCGCAGGTTTAACGCAGCATCTGCTGGTTTAGGGGGAAAGCTTGTCAAGTGCAGGAGAAGAAGCGATATGCGGCTCGGTAGGCAGTTTGTTTTGCAGTTCGTGTCTCGGAATTAGTGGACGAATCGGAAAGGAGTGGCTGTAAGGCTCTAACCTGGGAAAAAGGCAAAGCCTCTGGTGACACATAATGGATAATTGTCCGCAAGTGCAGGTAAGAAATAGCTTCATCTGCTTAAAACGTGCAGTAGATGTGACTGCTGCGCAGTCCGCAGAGATTATATCTGCACATAGCGGTTTGTTGCGTTGATGTTTGATATGTGTGCTTCATCTTTTGCTTGCAGTTGAAGGTGCACAGATTTTGATGTAAGTGCAGAGGATTCAGCGGGTTTAAATGATAAAGACAGGTGGGGTGTTTATTGGATGAAGGGTGGCTCAGACTCCGGGGCAATTACAGGTTCAAAGTAACCTAATCACGGCAGAGCTCTCAGCCGTTATTTAATTTAATAAAAAATGTACTTCTGAAGAGGACAGGAAGCCGCGTTCGCACGCAAAGGGAGAAAGCTGAGAGGCTGGATAGTTGTGCCCGACGCACATGAATCCCGTCAGTGTATTCCAAAACGTTCCCTTGTGATTCCAACATAAAACTCCTTTCAAGCTGCACGAATAGACTACTGAGATGTTTTTTTCATAAGGTTGGTATATGGAAGATTGCATTTCCAAACTCCCTTCAGCTCCTCACAAAATATGAGCTAGTGTGTGCGCGCAAACGCGTTTGTGTGGCCATCTGGTTAGAGGCTCAGTGGCCACCATGAGGCACTAACGCTTCCACCTACTGTAATCACCACCCTCCCTCTTGTGGATTACACGGTAGCATTAAGAAATCCGTATCCGGAGGTAAAGCCCAGCTGCTCGGGCAGTGGATGCTGTTCAGCACCACAGACAGCGCAGAGAAGTCCAACTGCGGCAATAAGGGAGCATTTCCACTCCTACTGTGGGGCTTTTATCGAGATTTGAGCGGCTGTTTCTCCTCCTACAAACCCACCGTGAAGGATTATTTTAGGCAGATAGAGACAAGACTTTTCCGAGTAAAACTGTGCTCTCAGCAGTTAAACTCAACATCGCTTTACTGCTAAAACCAGATTCATTCTCATCTAAAATGGCTCAGTATGTTCAATAGCAGTTTATTTCAGCAGGATTAAACTCTTCAGTAAAGGTGTAGAATACAGCGGCAGAAGCTCTTCTAAGCTAGTTTTAACCCATTTCAGTGCACATCTGAGTGCTGCTCTGGTTTGAGTTCTATATATTTCATAAGGCTCCTACCATTTCATGTGACCCCGAAAGTGCAACAATTTGTCACTAAATGTTTTATGTTCACTTACACGTTCTGTGAGATGAATTGTGACAAAGAACCTGAGAACCTTTGCCTGTGCTGTGTCTTATTCTTTTTACAATGTTTTTTGTTTGTTTGTTTGTTTGTTTTAGTGACATTTGCCATATTCTCCAAAGTATGCTGGCTAAACACCAATTTTCCAGACTCTCAGTCTGTTTTATTTTGTTAACCTCAGTTTCTTATATCAATTTGCTCAAGCTAACAAAGCAGAGGTTGGCCCAGAAACAATGACTTTAGCTATCTATCATTCATCTCATTAAAAGTTGTAAGCAGTTGCTTATTGACACATGAACAACATGTAAAATGAGAACTGTTTTAACTCTGCTTTGGTTTCAAACCAATCCTGGGAAAAACCTTAGTTAACTTTTTAAAGGCTAAATGCTACACTCATTCAGGCCTGTAAGTTAGGTAAATGGACTTATCAGTCTAATTAAACTGTTTACGGAGACATTTTTTTAATTACACATCTGATGATTATTCTGAAGTTGTGGTGAATTCACAAACTAGTTTGACTGTTTTTGGCCTCTTGAATAATGTCTGGAATTGGTTGGTGCTAAATGCCAAAATGCTACTCTCAATTTAGATCTTGTGTAGTTTTCAATCCCTTTCACCTTCTTTTTGAACTTTTCTATGCATTTATGCAATTGCTTTTTAAAAGAAATTAAAATAACTTTAAAAATGATATATTTAGGTTTTGCAGGGTGTCTTTATTTGAAGCAGGTGTTTGATTAGATTGACTAATAGAGAAAATAATCCAAAAAATATGAGGTTCTTGTTTTTTTTTTTGTTTGTTTGTTTTTAACCAATCTTCTAAAGGGAGAAACAAATACAAATAAGCATCATCAACAGCGACAAACAACATAAAATCAAATTAAACATTTTATAAAACAAATTTTAAATGTTTATAAGTGAAACTCCCTCAGCATCTAAACCCAGTCAAATAATCTCTTCTGGAAAGTAAAAAAAACATAATAAAGAAAGAAAATAATCTCAGTGACGTCTTCAATGATGTACTGATGTCATATCAGTTATAGTATTTAATGTTGGACATGGTTCAAAAACAGTAAACGTTAAGATAATTATTTTCTTTTGAAGGAGATCATAAAGTTTAAAACGTGTACTATTAGGTGTGGTTGCTGTTGTTCAGGTGATAACAGAGATGTTCACTGATCAGAAGTCTGTGGTTTGAGCCACAACATTTTCAGTCTTGAAGTAATAATAGTGTGTAGGAAAGAGAAAACCATAAATGTAATAGAGAAAAGAAAATGTTGTATTACTGTGTATTTGAACCAGAAATTGCTCTATAGAACAATTCTAGGGTTGAAAGGGTTGTTTTTTTGTTTTATATTTTTAAGGGGGCCTCTAGGTTTTTAATGTTTGTTTAAAGTTAAAGTACCACTGATTGTCACACACCTGAGTGTGTGAAATTTGTTCTCCACATTTGACATTTTTTCATATAATTTATACTCTAAAGTACCTCAACTTGTTTTGAATTCTTGAATTTTGAGTTGCATATGCTGGTTATGTGTAAATATGAATTGCCTGCTGCTGAAATCAACATAGCATTAATGTGTGTTCATTTATCTGTACCGTTAGCAAAATATCTCATGAACCAGAGAACAGATTTGAATAAAACCTCTTAAACAGTAATTATTGGCTGTACATTCACAACTGATTACATTTTGGAGTCCATTCAATTTAAAATGGCTGCCACAGTCCACTGAACTCAAGACACAACAATGGATAAAACTAAGTCAATTGTACATACTGTATATTAATCTAAAATTCAGTGTGGTAGTAGCTGAGCAGATTCCCCACCACATATCCAGACCACTATACATTGTGCAATAGTTTAGCTTGTCATTGACTCTGTCTGTTTGTTAGCAAAATATCTCATTAAACAGACTGGATCCTAATGAAACTTGACTAAGTTAGTAAACTTCTACAACTGAATAACTTTTGGAGTTTACCCATAAAAAATGGCCACCACAGCTGGTTGTTATTAGCCATGACAACATGACTGTAATTTAGTAGTAGTAGCTGATAGTCATTCTATGATATACTCTGCCCCTTCTTAGCAAAAGACAATTCAGTTTCAATCTCAAAGACAGTGGATGATATGCATTCCTTCAAAGAATGCTAGGCCTTTAATCTTAAATATGTTTTTGCTTCTGCACTTAACTGCTTCATACAAATTATCCAGTTTTATTATTTCTTAACTGCCAGCTACAAAACAACTTATTTGTGTTAAATTCAAACATATTTTCTATTTTGTCTAACCAAATCCTGCTTATTGTCTCCTTTAAAGTAGATAATGATGTTATTTTAGCCAGAGAACAACAAGAGTGAGACTTTAATTAATTCTTACTTTGTATTCATTGTTATTCATGCTGCATGCCACAGACAGTCACAACATTAGTTTGAGCTCTGCTCATCTGATACGGCGGTATCAGTGGCATTTATTGTCCCTCAATGCTTGATACCAGGATGACGCTGGAGGGTTAATGCCTTCTGTTGAGACTGCTCGGTGAAATTGATAGGGCTGCTTTGACAGATGAGATAACCTGCAATTGCAGGCGAACACAATTTACGGGTACGGCAGATGGATGCTGAGGACACTCACAGAAGTAGAGCAGTTTTACCTTGGGGAGCAGCTTGGCGTGCACAGGAGGCTCCGAGAGAAAGCTGGAAAGTTGTTGTTTTGCAATGGAAATTATGAGAGTGAGATGGGGAGGACAATTTTATTCAGCATGGATGGAAGGCAATTGCAGTTCAAAATTAAGTGGAAATGACTTGGGATTTAGCTTTAAACCCTCTGTGGCATCTGTGTGCAACTCATGTTCTGGGTGAAGAAAACTGCAGCTCAGTCCTTTATGGCTTCATTGACTCACCTTCACTGACAGAATGATGGTGGTGCTTTGAAAACGCATAAATAAATCCAAATGAAAGGCTGGGAGGATCTGACACACAGCCAGTCAGATGTGTTTGATCTGCTGAGAAATAATGGATCTACAGTAAGGCTCATTTGGGAATAGAGCACAGCTGCAGAGCATTTCCATGTGCTTCTTCACCTCAAATTGCTATGTATTACAGGGAGACATTTCCCTGTTGAATTAAAGCTGCTGTTGTCACCGAGTTGGTCTTTTGTTTGTATTTATGCCTTGTGAATATGGCTCAGCTGCTGGAGTGCAGCATGTGTGCAGAATCAGTGTTTTGAGACATCAGCTGCTTGGGTGGAGTCCTCAGATTTATTTATTTTTATAAATATATATATATAGTTCTAAACTCCTTCTGCCAACATCCAGGTTATGGATAGTTTACTGCTCCAACATCATAACTCAGTTCCCACACATGCTGAGTACCTGCTTTTTCCTCTCTCTTTGGTTTAACTCATTTGAAACCTTCACAGTGGGATTAAGGTCAGTGATTGTGGAAGCTGGGTCATCTGATGCAGTGCTCTGCTTCTTGGCCACACAGCTCTTGCGGAGTCTAAAGGGATGTTTTAGTCCACTGTTTTGGAGAAAAAAGGAAATCATGGCCCCAGTAAATTCAAACCCAATCTTGTAGAAGCCAGAATGTTAAAGTGTTGGTTTGAATTCTAAACTTTACCAACAAAGTAAAGTGTAGCCTGGAGTCTAGATTTGCACCAATTTAATAGTCATTTTCTGAGTTTTTATTTTAATAGGCTTGTTCAAACATTTCCTTCCCCAAAAACCAGTAGAAACATATTTTCATTATACAAACATTTGATTTTTTGTATATGGATTCAGTAAAAGATGTATAAGGACCAACACTGTTTGCATTAAGGAACTGCAAATAATCATTTGAAACCCTCCAGGAGAAAAACACAGTGCAAGACCCTAAATTAAAAAGACTTTTTTTTGTTTGGTTTGGTTGTTATTATTATTATTATTATTTTAATTATCATATCTTTTTTCAGTTCCCATTCTGGCTCAGCTGATCAGGAAATGATTATAATTTGGATTAATACAGAACACACAGGTAGAAAGAGAAATTACAGTCCCGCTAGGTGTAAACCAGATGTGGAAGTCAGGAGGGTTAAGTGGTGCTTTTAATGTTTAAATTTAGCAACCAATTTTCACCTTTCATTTGAATTCCAAAATCTCAATTCCTGCTAAGCTGTTTTTTTTTACTGCATATCTCAACCAAAGAAGATGAACTAATTTTGATAGTATTACCCATAAGCTTTTTTAATGACAAAGCCTTATTTTAATGCTTTATCTTCCTTAACTTATTCTTCATTCTGAATACAGTAGACCTTTAGCATCTTGTTTTTTTATTGTAAAGAAAAATAATTTACATCTGATGTCATCAGAAGACTTTTAGGGACAAGCAAATACTGTCAGCTGAGAATCAAAAGAAATGGATTTTATTGTTATACATTTAAATGTTTTTGGTTCCCATTTTGAATCAGCTGGTTTAGAAAGGCTTGATTTGAAATTAGATCTTTTCAAATTGTGTTTGACTGCACCTCTGTCCCTTCTCTGTTAAGTTCTCTTCTATTATCTGGTGTACTGTGTGGAGGTGATCTTTACAGCATCCTCAGAAGAGATGATATTAGGCTGTGTTTTGTTTGTTTCCAACATGGAGGGATTTCTGTTGAAGTAGGAACCACTAACTACAATAACAAACTGTGAAAAAATATCACCAAGGGATCTTGACAAAATATTCATAAGTGAGAATGAGTTACTTCACTATAGCTTCTGGAAATCATTATTATGATAGAAGTTTCTCTTAGTTAAACACATATAATTTATTTATAAACTTTGCTCTGTGGTAGAGGGGACTCCTCAATTTTATCATAAGTTGTGAAGGTTTTGGCAGGCAAATTTTAGGAAACCTAAAATGATATTTAAACTTCCCCAGTGTCTTGTAATGATTAACTGATGGTTAGGCTTATTTTGCTGAGAATCTGTTTGTATAATGCGAATTAATGCATCAAACAGTACAGTGAAAAACAAGATAATATTGACGCCATATTTGCATCATTCACTAAAATGGCTTAAAATGAAAATTGACATGTTTGGTTTTGCTAAAAAATGTGCAAAAGATAAACAGAAATTTGTAAAATTTTGTTGAAAAACACTGATATATTGGTTATTGTCAAGAAAAAAAACATTCTAACTTAAATTACAATCATCTTAATATGTAGTCTATAAACAAAACAAATAATGTTACCTTCATGTTTGTGGTGTTACTCTGCCACTGAGTGATTTTGTAATCCAGGTGAGAGAAAGTCAGACATTTTACAATGCAATCCTGGTGGTTTATTGAAGAATCTCTGGCTGTCTCCTATACAGGCCAGAGCAAGCCTGAGACATGTATTCAGAAACATAAAAAAAGACAAAGAAACGTCAAGTGTGGCTGTTTTAAAAAGGGTGATTTGAACCGGTATCTTTCAGCATCAAAAAGAACTGCTGCTTTTTCTCCTTTCAGTTTTATTTATTTTTTAGCAGCTGCCTCCAAAGTCTCATGTGTGGGATCCAGAGCTTCCTACCAGCTGAAATTGAAAGGAGAAACCCTGAAGCCTTTTTCAAGTCAATAGCATCTATAGCTGTGCTCTTTGTGGCTTCTAGCAGATCCCAGTGGCGTCAGAATGGTGAAACCCTGTAAATACACAGAAATGTAAAGCAGTTTTAAATTTTAGTCCTACACACAGTGAATATAATTCAAATGTATGTCACGTGAATGAAATAGTATCAGTCATGGTTCTATTTTATTCCTATATTATTCATTTTCAAGGCTATTCTTGCTTAGTTACACCCACCTTTTCTTTTAATTTAAACACTATTTTATATTAATCACAAATTGGCTTGCGATGAAAAAATGTTATCTCACTTTTATTTAAAAATGTTTGGGAACTCTACATGAATACTATAAATAGTGCATGTGTTACGCAGAGATGTGGTAACTGTCACTTGAATGCAGACCAACCATGCATATATTATATAGAAAAAAACTATATTGTATACTGAACAACAGAAACAAAAGAAAACAGGACAGAAGAAACAATATATATATTTTTAGCATCTTCAGCTATAAGTATCTCAGCTATAACCACTTTCTGCACTAGAGTTTTGTCTGTATCTTATTTGTCATTTTTGAATTTCCCTCAGGATCGAGAAAGTAGATATTTATCCATCATTTGTCTTCTGTCAGGCTAGAAGGCTTTGTTTGTTGTTTTTGTCTTCTAATTACATTTAAACTTGATGATGGAGACGAATTACTTATTGTTTCTGAGTCTGATTGTTTGCTGAGTGTCGTCAATACAAAAAAATGTTTGTCCCAGGGGTTTAAGAAGCTTTGGGTATCACCCACACCTGCATTTATTGAGTTGGTATTTATCTCACTGTGGATCCAGAGAAATAGCCTTTCCCCTGCCCCTCTAAATAAATAAATAAAAAGTCACCTCTTTTTTGTTTGTTCTTCCTTGACATTGGCTGAAAATATTTTGAGATTAATACAAAATTGTATAAAGATATTTTCTTGTAATGGTTTAGGATTACAGAACACTAAAACAAGAGTCTTTAATACTGCCCCCCTTCTGGGATCCTGAAATTTGAAGCTGAAAGGGGAACAGGGTACACACAGGATGGTTCTAGTAAGTCCTGCCACATCTCATAAGCAAATGTACTTTGCCCATATAAAAGAAGAACACCTCAGATTTTTCTTTTTTTCAGAGGGGACTTTTGTTGATTTAGATAGTTCTTACTTTGCTGCTGAATGTTAAAATACTATTTTTTTATAAGTAATGTAATCAGGGCTGCACAGTAGTGCAGTAGTTAGAGCTGTCGTCACACACAGCAAGATAGTCACAGGTATACAACCCGTCTGGGGCCTTTCTGGGTTGAGTTAGCATGTTCTCCCCAAGCATGCGTTGGTTTTCTAGAATGGCAACTTATAAAAACTAAGTCCTGCTGGCTTCAATTCCTGAACAACATGGTATTCGTATTCTAGCATTATTATTATTATTAATATCAATGACTTACAACAAACTATGATGTTAGTTTGTAGCAAGGAAACCACAGCTGTATTCCAGAATTCCAGTTTTGCTCTGCCAGTATACAGAGTTTTGTTTGGGTCTCTCTTGACACACCATGAGACAAGCAGAATTTTGTCTTTTTTAAGAATCAGTTTGGGTCACCTGGCTGTGCCCTATCCAGGTGGCCACACTGCTGCTCCAGCTGAGCTTTGATGTGACTTCTTGCCTAACTGTTGCAGCAGGAAGCTCTTGACATCGGAGTAAATCAAAGAGGGCTGCAGACTCTGGAGAGCAGTGTCATTGTGGATCTTTACACAGAACCTCTGGGAGCAGGCACAGGCGGCAGCTTCCTTTCTTTGTGAAACACAAGTCGAACATTACTATGCTACAGCTCGGCAACAAAAATGACTGTGGGGACACAGGAAGCAGCGGATGTGAAACATGAGAACATTTTGACGTTTTCTGGTGCAGTGATTATGGAACCAGCATGGACGACACTGTGTCTGGGCTCTTGTTACCATCACAACTCAGCACTTAAAATACATTAGGGAAAAATAACACCGTGAGTCAGATTACAAAGGCTAAACTCATCTTACCCCTCCTATCCTTTTGTGTTTCATGTTTTTTCCTCTGTTTAATTTCCAAATTAAAGCTCTGAGAGCTCCAGTTTCGCTGTGACCCTTTTCTCCTCTCCCACATGAATTCTCTGTTGTTGTTGTTGCTGCACTTTTGAACACTGTGGCGCCTGTCATTTGATGGCAGGTTCATTCATCTAAGTCAGCAGTTACAGCCCACTCAAGCTGGATTTTAACTGACTTTCACATTTTAAAAGCCTCTGAGTCGAGGCTGCTCACAGAGTTCAGAGAAGCTGATTGAGGGAACAAAAAGGTGGTCACGTGATGCTTGGGAATGATATAGTTACTAAGATGGAACAAGTACATCTGAATTTTTTGTTTGCATTGGAATGCATGGACTTGTTTCAAAGTGTTGGTTCACATTCTAAGAAAACGGTTGCTCTCTGAGTGTTCTTCCAATCATTTCCTAGTTGACTAAAGCTCAGCTTTCTGTCAGCAAGCTTGATGTGTAATGTACCCTTGCCTGTTACAATAATTTACAGCTCACAGGCTTCATGGATCACAGCCTCAGAGGAGAAAGGTGGCAGAAACGTCTGCCAATGTGTGAGCTGGAAGTGATTAGCTCTAACAGTTGTTGACAGAAGGAGTTCTGTTAAAGCAGCTGCTTTTCTTTTAATTTACTCCTTTTCCTAAGTTGCTCTGTAGGAGTAATAGTAGTTTGTCCTTTAAAGACAGATTTTGTGGATTTTAACTATATACTTACAACATGAAAAGGTTGAAACTTGAAACTTCTCACTTTTACTTGTGATTGATTTAATTTTTTAATGTTTACTCAAAGGCTATTTTTTTCCAAACACTTGTGGTGCCTCTATATGCACAAGACTTTGGGTCTAGTCAAATATTATTTGCCTGAATGAAATCACTTAGGAATACCTAGCAGGGATTTTTTTAGCATCTTAGGAGAAGGCACTTCAATACCTCTTTTATTTAACAGTCATAAATATGAGGTAAAGATTGTGACTGTAAGCAGCAAAGATTAGTGGTTTACAATATTGAGCTCAGGATCCCACTGTGGGTTGTGAAACACCAAGTAACCTTTTGAAATCAAACTGAATTTTAAAATGATTGGTAATGGCATATTTTCAACGTTATTGCTACCCCAAACAGTTAGCACTAATGGTTAGACGTGTTTATTAGTTGTTGAGAATGTTTGTGTGTTCATGTCTTTGTTTATTTGGCTCATTAGCAACATTTGTATAATTCAACCAACAATAATTAGGGTCACAAGTCTCTGCCAGCTGTTATTTAGTGAGCTGGAAAGTGAAAAAAAATTGCAAACTTCTGGCAAAGGTATGCCGTCTGTGAACATGTTTATTTTATAGGCCTGTTTCATTACGCTTTTGCAATACCCACTTTTCTTAAAACACTTTACAACTTGACAGTTTGTCTAATTTTTTTATAATATGATAAATTTAAAAAGCTTCCATGATACAATTTGATAAGAGCAGATGAAATAAGCCTCAAAATAATTATTTTTGTTGAATATTTTTAGTGCTACAATATCAAATTAAACAGAGATGCTACAAAATCAGAAAAGAGCTGCTACGGGAGCCCAAATGTTCAAGCATGGAGCACACGGCATAAAAATAAGTTTTATCGGGAGTGGCCATAAAGCAGTGTTGAAGTGACGCTGGGTGGGGTACTGTAAAGTTTCAAACAGTGACCAGACACTGAATTTTAGGGATTATAACAGAGTTGGCTGTTTTGACATGCTTGTGTTGTGATGGTGTGTTTTGCCCTTTACTGGCTAAGTTATCACCCAGGTTGATTGTGTATTCACCGGCAGCTGCTCTTGCTGACCAAATCAGTTGTTGGCTTCAATAGAAAAGTTGCTTTTACTATCATCATAAATAAAGATGGACAAAGTGACTCTCTTAGGTTCCTATGTTCAAATTTATTATTTATAAATTAGCCAAAATGTCTGTATGTTTTGGTGATGCATGTTTTTTGGAGCCAGAGTTTGCATACTGGGGCTGTACCCTTGATAAAAAAGCCCTACCTACACACCTTCCAACTTGCTAACATTGTCAATTGCAGTGTAACATGTCACTTTTTTAAGCCCTATTTTCATTTTTCCATTTGTTTACATGGAAGGACAGAAAAAAAATGTGCTGTAGCCAGCCTACTAGGTGGTCCTCATCCTTTGTGGCTTCAACTTCTGGCTTCTGGCCCTGTTTCTTGTCGTAATATATGTTGATGGTTTTTACCCATAATTATCTAACCTTTACCAATTGCCCAATAGTTTTAATTTTGTCATTATTGCTGCACCATCCATGGTGACAAAGTAGATGTTGTTTGATTTGTTTGCTTCCAGTGGGTCATCTCTGGAGGACAGTTGTCATTTAAATTAATTTGCTCCTGTCTGTAGGCACCTCTGGGCTGAAATATATTTGAGAGGCAACTGAGTGGTGTTGCAGGTAATATGTGGAGAAACACTTGATGTTCTCCTACTAATGCAGTCTTTTGCATTTTCAACAGATAAAATGTTCTGCATTTATGTGACTTCTACAGCCTTTATCCTTCACACACATTGCTACAAATTCCCTCCCCCACACACAGTTTTTGCCACTCAAGTGTGAGAAAACACAGGCTTGCTGAAGTTATCAGGGAACATGACAACAGCACCGGCAGGCAGGCTCATCTTCCTCACTCATGTGCAGTGGGCCCCAAGGTTAGCAACAAAAACAGTTTAGCTCCAGAGATCTAAAATGGAGAGCTCCTTGTGCCGCTCTGGAGTGATAACATTCATGCTCTGTGGGGATGTCGCCACTGTGAAGAATCTATAATTTAGAAAGAGCTGGAAGCGCTTATCTTCCCAAGCCCCTGAGCAAAATAAAGAAATCAACTGGGGGGTAAAAGCACACATGAGACAAAACCAATGAGTTCCTGTGTTATGTCACTGCAAATAGGAGAAAACTCACTAGTCTGAATGAAGGTTTGTGTGGTCAAAGAGGGTGCAGTCGCTGTTATTATTCATGGATTTTTACAGCAAGACAACGACTCACCTAAAGTGGGTCCAAAAGGTCAATTGCTAATATACACAGGCAACTGTCTCTCTGCTACAGAAGTTGTTTCCGTTGAATATGAAAGAGGAAAACAAGGAATTTGATATTCCGCTCATATTGCTTGAACAAAGCTGCTGGGGTGTCTGAATGCTGAGGTCTCTGTTGCAAAAGCAACAATATTCTCCTCATGCTGCACCTCAGTTCGATTTTACTCTTTAGAAATGCACCTCAACATGTGCTTCATGATGTCCTTGAGCACTAAGGTATAGATCGAAGTTGTTCTTTTTACTGGAACTCTCAGGAGGAAATGGCACATTTCTGGCCAGCATCCTCAACAAGTTAAATTCCCAGAGTTACAACTTTAATAGCTTATAATAGCTCAAAAATTTCAATTTCAGAGTTGTCCATGTTCTTTTATAAATTGTGGTCATTAAGCAGAAAATGTCCCAATTTTGCTCTAAAGTTGAGTTTTCCTCAGAGCGGCATCTGTGATAAATTGATAGCAGATATTTTAATCTCGCTGCTCACAGCTCCTTTCAGGTTTTCCCTGATGACTGCCCTGCTGATGGGTTTCTTCACCAAACTCTGTCCTTGTTCACTGCATCGGGTTCATATCCTCTTATCTGCTTTTGAACACCCATTTTAGATTTTAGTTATTTATTGTTATTGAGCTTGGCAAAATGATGTAGCAGCTGTGAAATGCTCATCACACTAAAACGTTCTGTTTCATAAAATATATACAGTGGTGATGTTTTTAAACTGTGGCTGGAATTAGAATTTTATAATATTCTTCGGAATGTGTCCTCTGCAAAGTTTTCTAAAATGTATTTAAGATGAGTAACACATTACATAACTGTAGCTAAAAAGTTTACTTTTTTCAAATAACTTGGTTTCTGTTATGTTAAGAAGCCAAAAAAGAACAACACCAACAAAAAAAGACTGTTGTGACTGTTTTTTTTTTTTGTTGTTTTTGTTTGGTTTATTTTTGACAGTAATTGTTTGTGGGGAAAACTTTATTTACGTCATATTTTTTGACAAGTTTGAATGTCACAGGTGTAGCTCCAAGTTCTTTTGTGAAGAGGCCAAAGCCAGGAAAGTATGAACTTTTCTTCCACACAGGAGAACATTTTAAGAGAAACGTTGCTTTACTCTAGGAATTTTTTTTCTCTTCTGTTTGATATATGTTTATAAAAAATTTACACCCTGTGTGTTTTTCTGCTGGCTGCTTGAGTAAATTTCCACCATAGTCAGAACTGTTATCTTTTAAACTTTTATTTTTCTGACATTTGGGTTCTTTTAGACAGTTTTGAACCTGAACTTGTTTGTCCACTGCTAAAAATAACTAATTTAGCTCACGTGTTTAATAATTTCCAGAACAGTCTCCAAACTCTTCTTTTTACTCAAAACTCTTGAGAATGACATGACTTTACTCTTGATGGGAATGGTAACAGATTTCAACCACTTTAGTCCATCATTTTAAAAGGTTTAAAAGGTGCTCATTATTAGAATCTCCCTTTTCTTGCTTCACTGCAAGTTTCAAGATTAGTGCAGTACAATAAGCCAGTCATGATCATGTTTTCATAATTTAAGCGTGTTTCCCCAGAATGAGGACTTACTTTTCAAATATTCCAATCAAGATACACAGTTTGACAATACCAACAGCTCTACAGTGACAGTGACAGTAACATTTAGACAAAAATGTGCAAACCACTGTTTTGTCTGTTGTACTCACTGAAGGGTTTTCCCAACTAAGGTACTTTCAGCACATGAGACTATGTCATTTGATGAAGCAAACAAGTTTTAAGGTATGTTAATTGGCAAGTTGTATACTAGGTGACTTGTGATTATTATAATTCTCATTTGCAGTTAGCAAATAACTCTTACATGGATCATTTTATGATTACATTATTTGATGATTCCCATCAAACAAGTAACATGTTTGATGGGAACAGGAAGCCGCATATAAATAAAATGCTGCTTTTTACTTTGTTAGTTGTTTACATCGAAATAATTGCTGATTTGCACAAACATGTTCAAAGTCCCTATTTGAAGACATACCACTGTGCTATAATCAGACATTAAATTCAAACTGACTCCAGCTCTGACTCCACATCACACAGCATTAAAATTCCTGTCTTGAGAAGCTGAAATGAAATATTTCCAGCTGCTGCTTCCTCTCCGACCGTAAAACTCGAAAACTTGTAAAGCTCAGTTTACTTATATCAGGGTTATGTTTGATCAGTCAGAGCTGAAATCTGTCTGCCAGTATTTACTCTTTTATCCAGTCACCTTGATTGAAGATCTGCTTTGTCACTAGACACTTTAATCAACATGCACTGAACGGTGTCAGTCAGGCTCTCCAAACAAATCCACAGCTGCAGGACAGTTTTGATGTCTGAGATGTGTGCAGACAACCAGCAGTCACAGGAAGCAATCGAATGCAGGCAAGCTCCCAACTCAGTTAAGCCTTGTTATCCAAGAGAGGGAAAAAAATCAATGGTCTCCCTTTTGGGTGGGCAAGGTGCTCACACACAGCAAGAGACTGTAGAAACGTACGGCCAGACTGACTGACGTTTACAGAAAGTTCATTTAGCAGGATTTTCTTTAATCAGGGGTAGGACCCAATAAATTGTTGTCTGTTGTGAAAAATCACAACAAAGATAAAAAAATAATGTGAAAAAAATAAATTAAACAGATTGTTGTAAAATAGGTTTTTGAATCAGTTTTAGAACATGTCTCTCTTATATTTGTTTGCATGTATCTGTTGTCTTAAGATGAAATGTCAACTTTGCTGTGCACTCACTCATGTTTTATTCTGAGCTCAGAGTCTTTGCTGGATATATCTTTTCATTGTTTTTATCAATATGGGATGATGTGCTCTAACCCTTGATAACTATGCTTGAAACAGATATTTTTTTGCACATGCCAAAGAACAATATGAATCCATTTTCTTTTCATTTCCAGTAACATCACTAATTTCCATTAATGCAAATAATCAGGCTTTTTTTTTCACCTCTCAGAAAACTCATCTGGTTCCTGATCAGAATCAGACTCCTCATCTGATCCTGGAAAAGTTCTTTATTTTTCCTGAAACAGTTTTTCTCTTGAGTGTGAGAAATCCTCTCTTTTAGCAAGTATTATGTCTGTAGTAATACAAAACACACCAGTTTTCTTTTTACTCTCATTAAACGATCTCCCAGTGACAATGTTTACTACTTCACACTAATTGAGAGTGAATGTCTTTACTTATTCAGTGTCTCTTGGCTGGTAGTTGTGTTCACATTTATATGAAGTCTGAGAGCTAAATGATCATGAGATATCACCATCATGGGGTAGTAATTCTTTATGGACAATGTGTTTCCCCTATGATAAATTCTGCTTCAAGACTGAACTGCAGGCAATATAGTTGACTTTTTAAATTACTTTTGAGATTTTTTTTCTCCTTCAGTAAACATTCCTCACTGCTGAATAAACAAAAGAAACCCTTGCAACCTAATCTTTAAAAGGTCATTTGAACCATTCATAAATGCCAGAGGCATTGAGCATGTTAAACAGAAGCAGAGCAGCTAGTGGGGGAGAGTCAGCGAAAGAAGGGGGCTATTGAGATAACTCAACATCAGCCAAAATGCCACAGTTATCAATTCAGGTCTGCACACAAAGACTCTGTGGTTTTGTTTTTTGTTATTTTTTTCTCCCTCTCGCTCTCTCTTTTGTCTGGATGGGCAAACATTTGTTAGTTGGTGCATTTGACCGAACAGTTTTATGGTTTTGCTGAAGAGTTTAGGGATTGAAAGGCTTCATAAAGGGCAACATATGTTTGTGAGCTTTCTCTCTGGTTGCATTCATTGTGATGTGACTTAAATACTAACCAGCATTGATAAATCAAAATTAGGTCTACTTTTTTGTTGTTGTATTGACTAAATTTACTTTGAGCTGAACAGTGGTACCATTTTTTCTGAATTTTGTTTAATATTCTCACTGACAAATTGAAATATTGCTCTTTCTGTTGACAATGTTTTATTAATATTTACAAGTTTATTTGCTCTATCAATCACAATATACATATGCCATCTGGACCAAATACCAAAAGAGCTACATCACAAAAGACTGCACTCATATTGAGAAAGTGATTCTAAGGTAGGAGCTAGTAAAATACTCCAAAGTATGTTAATTAAACTATAATTAACTGTGCAGACACACAAAAAAACTATAGCTAAGAAAAAGTCCTCATGGTCCAAAAACATCTAGGAATTATTGCAGCTATTTTCAGGATGAAACAATACCCGTGTTAGTTCTGAAAGTTATTTGTATTTTAGTCAATGGTCTCAAAGCAGATTGTGAAATTGCATAAAAACAAAATAAAAAGAAATAAAGATTTAAATTGGAGAAAATGATTTTGCAAACTTTACTTTTGCATTTGTGTGACACAAAAAATACTATATATACTCAAAACAATACTGTTGAATGAACCTTTAGAATTTGTGTTTGTGCATGTGTGTGTGTGTGTGTGGGGGGGNGGGGGGATAAGACTACATAAGGCAAGCACTTCATTTATAAAATTTCTGTGCATGTTACAGTAATGTTTACAGGTTTAAAAAACTGTGCAGTTTGCATTTGAATAAAAAAAGAGACTGTTATCAACAGAGATTATCAGACATTGATCGATCTTCCAGTACTATATTCTCTTTTTTTTTTTTTTGCATCTTTTCATGCACAGCAATGACAGATTAGTGGGGAAATGTTGACAATCCCTGCTGGTTGGAAGACTGACAACAGAAACTGCCTCCTGCAGATATCCCCGTCCCTTGTTTGCAGAGATGACACTACACTGCCAAACCTGCAGTGTAGTGCAGAAAAGACCGCGTGGGTTAAAAACATACTGTTCTTCTAAAATGGGCAACGTGATGGATAGATTGAGTGACGCATTTTATTGTTTTGCCTGAGTGCTGAGTCTGTCGGTGAGACAGATTTCGTCGCTCACAGAAGAAGCTATTTACTCGAGCAGAAGAATGAGGCGACAGTTTTGGGGATAATTTGCGTTTCACTGAAGCTGAATCACGCAAACAAAGTGGAGCTCATCTCAAGTCCGACAGGGTATTGTTCACTGATTACTTCCTGCTATGTTTAGTGCTATTTCAAAAAGAACAGCTCAATCTAGCATCATGTTCACAGCTGTTTAAAAAGATCATATCAAATGAAAAGCTGATAAAGCCATTTTTTCCTAATTTATGATGTGATGGGTCGCCCTCCCCCACACAAATCAAAAACAAAATGGAGTCTGTGAGAAATTGAGCATTTCTTAGCTTGCTCATCTTTTTTCTCAGCTACTTTAGGTGTTTTACTTCTCAATTGTATAGTACCATTTTAGCCCAACTACCCAAAAGACCATCTGCATTATTTTGAAAAATTATCCCAATATGTAACCAGATTTCAATATATGCGAGGAAATCAAGATGTTGTCATTTTAGCACATTTTCTTTTACTAAGTTTGTTTCTTTTTGAATGCAATTTTAACTGTTTTAGGAAGAATGTTACAATGAACTCAAAAAGGAACATGTAGGAGAACTTCAGAAGTAGAATTTAACTCTTGATCACACGTAATCTATGAACTTGTTAAATATTAATAGGTTGAAGATCTGTTGGTTTTAATTGTCTTCCTCCGTATGTGTGAATTCTCTTTGCGAATCCATTTATTTCCCACTTCAACAATGCAAAAAACTGAGTCGCTGACATCTGATCCTTCTCTTGGCTTTTACAAGCTTAATGCTGCAGGCTATGATGTGATTTTCTGTTTCTGTTTATATTGAAAAGCAAAACGTAATTTTTTATTTTTCCTAGCACTGATTGCATTTTTTTTTAGCAAAATAGATGTTTGATTTTACATTTCTACTGTAAATGCTTAAAAATGTTAATACAAATCTAATTTATATTCAAGAATTTGCATATTTCCCTATACAAAGTTTTCTCTGGCACCATGAAAAACACATTAAAAAGGGATCAAGATGAGGATATTGTTGTTTGCCAAAAACCAAGATGATTTATTCAAATGCATCAAAATAGACCCAGGAATGTGATATCACGTAGTATATAGTCACCATAAGTCTCTTTTTTACAAGTTGGTAAAAACCAAACTTCAGAAGGCAGTTTTAAGAAGTAATGGGAATGATGCCACGTCTTAGTGAGCCAGATGGTTTGGCTCAGCTTAGCACTTTCCAACTTCAGATTTAGCACTGATATAACTAGTATGTGGGCATGTAAATTGCTTAAATTATTCATTGTGATTATTTTAAACTTTATAAACATGTTAACGTAAAACTATAAGACTTGTGTTTGCTCATTAATTCTCATCTTAGACTTAAACAAGTTCAAATAAAAGCCCTATTTAAAAAAAATATATTATAAAGAATGTGCAGTTTATCAAATTGATGTTCACAAGAACACACAAAAAATTTATAACTGATTGTGCCATAAACTGTTTTGGAAAATAAAAAGAACTCAAACCGGAAATAGGTGGATGTAAACAAACTGTCTTTAATACAAAACATAACCAAATTCAAAATGTACTGAGAACAAAAGTGAAAGCAATGCAGGTCTAAAAGTGTTGTACAAAACTGGCAATGAGAAAAATACAAACATATTACCTTTGGAAACATTGCTAATCTGTATCCAAAGCAAGGTAATTATACTAATGCAATGAATTCTGATAATTAAGTATAAATAAGTGTTATTATACATGTTTGCTGATTTGTAATTAGCACAACAAGACCAAAAAAAATATCACCATAAAACTAATTAAAGAAATTAAATAAACATATCAGCAAAAAATGTAGGGAAGAGAAATAAATGGTTCATCTTTGCAGAAAAGGCTTTAAAGGGGAAACTGTAGAGACTCAGTTTCTAAACTTTCCTGAACACTTTTAGATAATTTAAGGGGAATAGCTTTAAGGATGTTTTTGAATGTTTCCTCATTACTGCAAGCATTTTTATGTTCTCTATTTTTTTTTGTATCCCAGTTTTATTTTTAGCATAAATAAAATAAACCTCATTTTCTTTTTTAAAATTTTTTCTACAATGTTACTTATTTTTATTTATAAAATGAAATGAATACATGTTGTAGTAGATTATATTTAAAATATAAAAGGCTGCCTGTTTTTTTTTTTGTCCCTGCTGTTTTTGGCCTACTCTTTTCTCACATGAATATTTAAACAAAGTAAGTGAAATACTGTTAGAAACACATGTCAAAGGTGCTGTTCAGTCGTCAGGAAGAAACCTCCTGCTGATAATCACACAGGAGTCCAACACTCACAGTGGCATTAAGCCTTAAGATCACATTTGAGTCTATGATCCAGATTGCCAGCTGTCTTTCCTGCAACAAAAAGTGGAGAGTGTCAACCAGCAGAGTTGCGTCATGTGTCTGTTTCTCAGCAGCACTCTATCCACTGCCAGCTTCTGCAGACTGGGTATAGACTGCTATAAATATTATAAAGCCCTGTGCATTGGGAATACACGTACCAAAAACAATGAAGGAGCCTTGCTTTTTTTTTTCGCTTTGCAGAGTTAACGTTTTATCATTATACATTAACAAGAAGCAAGACTCGTGGTCAGCTTTTGTTTTTTTTCTAAGCTGTTTTATTATTTCATGAGTGCTGGCCAGAGGGTTTCACATGGGCTTTCTCTGAGTAGACTTAATCTGAAGTTGTCAAGTTTGTAAAAAAAAAAACAGACAAAAAAATAAATAACAGACACAATAAAAGCTTCAGCTTAAAAATATGTCAGTTTTAGTCCTAAACTATGACTGTGACAGTTTAAAGTGCATTTCAAGGTCATAGATAAATCATAAAAGATAATCGATTCATGCAATAATGTAATTAGGGACAATATGTTTTATCTACATCATAACTGTGGAAATGTGTTTTACATGAGGAGTGCTGTTGTTCTTTCTGAAAAGTGGTGACGTGTGAAACCTGTCACTATAAAAACCATGCTTTTTGGTTGCTTCTTCCTATAAGGTATTTTATATGAGGTATTTTCGTTCTTACCTTATGAAAGGGCCATTTGAATAAAAAAAAAGCTTATTCAATTGGCATACCATCTCTTAGCTGTCCCAATAGCTTTGTATTATACATATTTGAATTGGAAGCTAAAAACCTTTATTAAAAATGTTTTAAAAGTTAAATGCAATTTTGATACCAACCTTGTTTTATTTATTTATTTAAATTGTATATAAGGTAAAATTTGGACAGGGTCTCAGGGGAGAAAGCGATATGCACAAGTTTCTAATATGTAAAAAGGATAATAAAAATATGTTATGAGGATTTTCATTATCTTCTAGTGTTACAGTCCGTAATTATGGACTGACATGGTTGAAGTACACTCTGTTCATATCAAGAGGATAAGAATAGATTAATCATAAAAACAGGGTTAGATATCCAAAAGCACCCCAGTGTTTCATTTAGTCTTATAACAGAATACAATAAAATACAATTTCTCCAGCACTACTTATTTAAATAGATCAGCAGAGATCAGCACTGCAGCATAAGTCTCAAACTAATAATTAATTTAGTTCTGAAGATAAATGCTTAGTGTGTATTTCTTTTTTAAATATGTAACATTGAATGCACCAGCAGCAGTGACTTAATTATTACAATGAAAAAGTCTTAAAAAAACAAATAGATCCTTTGAAAAGTCTTGAATAAATAAAGTTTTAAACTAAGTTTCTACAAGATTCATTCTTTTTAATAATAAGTGTTAACTCACAGTTCATGTCACCATTTTTTATCACCAGAACTAAATTGTCTCTTTAGGTTTTCGCACATTGAATTGAGTTAGCTTTGTGATCTGATAAAATTGTTGACTGTATAAATGTTTCACCTCAGATTGGTGAAAACGACACCATTCACTTCATTCGCACAAATTATACCTGAAATTGCTGTTATCGCCTTGGCTTTCAACCCAAGCACTGTGGTTCAAAGTGCTAAATTTTTCTGAGAAGAGAATCATAATGTTGGTGTCTCTGAATGAATTGAATCTAAGACCTGGTCTCAGTCCATTTGATGTGTTCTTCTCATGAATCCGCCAGACTGCAGCACAAAAATAAAACTCCAGTATTACATCAGCAACTCAGACAGACCCCAGGTGTTTCATCTGTGCTCATCTTAACATTCAAACAAATCAAGTCTTTCCATTTCGTTTGTATACACAATGCAGTATTCTCACTTCCTAATTAATTCAATCACAATATTTTTTATAGAAAATACAGAAACTATTGCAATGACGTACAGCAAGTACTCTATCAAAGAAATCAACAGGAGCACAAGGACAGTTTGTTTTTATCTTTTCTAGTAAGAGCTTTTGGATGTCATAAAAATCTGAAAATTAATCACATTTTAATTCCTTGATTCTTCACCAAAGCTGTATAAACTGCTATGTTTGCTTAAGGATTTTATTGCTATGCCTATTTTAAAATAATTTCAGTTCATTCAAAACATCTTTTCAAAACCAAAATATTAAACCTCACATTGTGCAGAAAAAACAATAAGCAGTCGATTTGCAAAAACTGTTCCTAATAATATTCATCGATACATAAAGTCATATTAAAACAAACTAAAAATATATACTATATACTATATACTAACATATATTATTTATTTGTTACTCACTGAAAACATTTTTTTTTCTTTATCTTTTGACCAATGTGTTTTTTATTTATTTATTTATTTTTTTCACAGTTTAACAGTTTGTCATTCAGAGATAATGGCACAAAAGAGCCCCATTTCTTAATCTGTTGAAGGCTCCGTGGGCATTTAGCACATTGGTTAAGAAGGATGAATACAAGCTGGAAGGGATTGAATTTGAGCCCAGATGGACTTCTACAAAAGTCCACGTTCAGAGGCGGCAGTGATTCTAAACAAACTTTGGTTTGGGTCATTGCTTGCCTGCAGACAGGCAATATGATAGAAGAGCTTCCCTGTGCATTGCTCACACACAATGGAGAGTTAAAAATAGTCTATTTTGCTGGACTGATCTTGAAAAGGCTTCATGTAGCCACACATTTTCTATGGGCACTTAAACGCATAAACACTACATAGCTTTTTCTTTTTTAGTGCAGAATGGGAGACCTCTAGGGCAGACAGTGTGCGTTTTAATCAACTACTGTGTACAGTTTGGTTGGTTTGTGTGCTATATTATAGTCAGCAGATGTCTAATTGAGGTTAAAGAAATTATAGATGAATAATCTAAACCTTGAGGGAAAACACACATCTCAGGACTGGGATTTGTCTTCTAAAAGTAGCTTGTTGGATGTTTTCAGGAGCTCAGTGGTTTATGTTTAATTCAGGAGTGATCTAGTGTTCTTGTGGAAGGCAAGAGTAGTGAAAGAAAGCTTTCAGTTGCTGTTTTATGCTACTATGGATGTCAAGACAAGGATACCAAAGTAGGTTAACTACGGAATCTGTTTCAGACCTTTTTTTGCAATATATATATGTGCATAACTATTTGCTGTAGAAGTGGAAAACATAAATGTAACTACCATAAATCATACTCATCCTCTTTTTTTAAGTTATCTGCAAAAATAGTAAACACATTTAAGACTCACCTTTATCTCCAGACTGTGTAATACTGAAATTGTGGGTTTACTGAGAGTTGTCCACTCCACATGTGGTTCGTAGAGTTTTAGAGGGCTTATTACCATGCCCCACAAGTTTTTTGTTTTGTTGTGGATGCTGTCTCCACCAGGGCTGCCCCTTGTCTCTTATCAGATTTGTGGTATTCAGTATAAAACACTATGACTTGAGACAAAACAGTCTAGTTGATAATTGAAAGATGTCTGGTTTTAAAAAACTCCAAGGTTGCATCTCTTTTTATTTTCAGATTGTGTGGCTTTTTTTACTTTCTTTAAACATGACCTTCAGTGTGACCTGGAGCTGTTTGCAGTGTGGAAAGCGTGTGTCAGATTCTCCAAGTCTGAAGCCACGGTTTTCAACTTGTAAAAGGTGGAATACTTGTGTCAGATTGAGAGTGAGTTTGTCCCTTAAATGCAGAGATAAGTATTATTGTGTCTTTTTTTTACAAGTGATGGCACGATGGAGTTATAATGGCATTACTTTGGTCTGTGGTGATAAAAAAAAGAAAAAGAAGTGAATGAGTCTATCCACAGTCTAATGCTCACCTGTGGTCATGAGATTTGGATCATGACAGAAAGAATGATTTTCTGGTTACAAGCGGCTGAAATGAGCATCCTCTGTGGGGTATCTGGCCTCATCATTAGACATAGGATGAGCTTAGTCATCTGAAAGAATCCCAGAGTAAAGCCACTGCATGTCTGCATCAAAAAGAGTCAGCTGAGGCGGTTCGGGCGTTGACTAGGATACCTTTCAAGCATAATTTCCTTTTGGAAGGTAATCAGGGACATTCTTCTTGTAGAAGAGTCCAGGGCAGACCCAGAACTTTCTGAGTGAACTATATATCCCTTCTGGCCAACAAAAATCTTTGGATTCCTCGAGAGGAACTAGAAGGCGTTGCAGAAGGGAGAGATATCTGACCTAAAATTACTCATTCTTGAATAAGAAGATGAAAATAGATGGATGGAATGATAAGGAAATTTGGGGTTAATTTGCTTTTCATAATTATAAAAATATTAAAGATTGGACCCAAAAAATTATCACTTAAATATTAGTGGTTATAGTTGATCTAGTTTCTAATAAAAGTCATTTGAATTATTTCTTCAGGCATTTAAAAATTAAATGCTGCATTTGTCACAGCCTTTCAGTCAGAGCTGAAGGCTAAGTGCACAGTGCACAATGCTCACTCAGAAGATATTCACAAATCAAACGACCTGTCAGAGGAAATTTCACAAACTCACAGATGCAGCTAACTTTGTATACAGCTGACGTACATTAGATTTGAAAGACGGCTGAAAGAAAAATGTTCTTGCTTTTTCTTTCTGTGACGACATTCACATAAGTGTTCTGACTCACTTTAGGTGGAAGGTGATAAAAAAAATTTCACAAATAAAATCACGCCAGGGCAGAATGGTTTCAGAACACCTTACAGCAAGAAGGTTGCAGCTTCAGCTCCCCTTCTTTCTGTGTTTACATGTTCATATGTGGGCTTTCTCCAGGTACCTCAGTTTCCTCCCACAAACCAAAAACATGCATGTTAGGTGATTTGGCAACTCTAAATTGTCCCTCTGTGTGAGTGAGAATGTGAAGAGTTGTTTGTCCTGTTTGTCTCTATGTGGCCCTGTGATGGACAGCGACCTGTCCAGGGTGTCCACCACCTCTAGCACAATAACAGCTGGAGACAGGCACCAGCCAGGAAAGGAAAAAGCAGGTACAGAAAATGAATGGATGGATAGAAATCTTGGCAGGCACTGTTTGAAAGACAGAAAAAAACCCCAGAAACATTTCATTTTCACAATACTGCTGAACTGTGCAGCTGCATACAAATCTGAATCATATCAAAACATCTCCAAGATAATAATAATAATAATAATAAATCCAATTTTAAGATATCAGATAAGCAATTAATGCTCTAAATGTAAATAATCAATAAACACAAAAATAAATCACAAAAAATGAACTGCCAAACATATTCACTAAGTTTAAACCAGCTAATCATTATAAAATTACTGACTGGTGTTTAACTTATTTATTCACTACTGAAGTCTTAATATCTCATTGACATGCTAAACCAGCCTATCAGGTCTTGAAGTGCTGTTTCCTGCATAGTGATGGACCAGAAGATAGAAATAAACTGACCTCACTGTTCATTCAAAATGCTGCTGAATGTGTTTGTATGAGCTAAAATTATTGCAGCCATTGTGGCTATTTGATCATTTATGTGATAAAACCATCTTCAGATATTTGCAGTGCTGTGTAAATTTTAGAAAGGTGTGAAAAATGAACTCATCACATCTTTTATTGAATAAAAAAATAAAATAAGACAAAAAAAACTAGCAACGACAAGATATTCTGGTGCAGTAATTCAATTTCCTGACCTATCTAAGTGTTAGTACACACCCATCAAATCTGATTTGCCACATCTCGGTTGTCATGTACAGTCATGGATTCTTGCTGATTGAATATTAACCAATTTTCTAGCTCGTTAGCAACACAGTATTTTTTTCACACTGTGGGCTCCTAACTTCTAGATTTTTATGATTTTTTAGCTTTGAAGTGTTTCAGTAACTTATCTGTGAACTTTGCTTTCAAAACAACAACCTTTCTCAACTTAACTCAACTTGAGGTTTTGTATACATTTCTAAATATCAGTGCACTTTGATGTAGAACAAAATGTGTCTGAAACAGACAACAATAGTAAGAACCCCCCCCCCCCACACACACACACACACACACACACACACACACACACCTCTTTATTATTTTTTACCTATTTTTGTTGTTGTTGTTTTCTTTTTTTGTTGTTGTTTTAATGAGTCCTGCCTACAACTCGGTCAGAAAAAAGCTAAAGATAATGTTAGCCAGCAAGAGAGAAAAACTTTTTTTCTATCTCTGAATGGAGAAAGAAATTTTTGTCAATGAAAGGAGCAATCATAATGAAAGAAGTGTTATCAGTCCGTCTATAATCTTAGCATGAGGAAAAAATTATTTATTTTACAGCCAGAAATTGTTTTATTGTAAAGCTTAGCGATAAGATGAGCAAATTAGCCACAAGGTTTCATGTTTGTTCAAACTGCTGCTATTTTGGGGGGTATAGTCAGCTATATCAATACATGTACTGGTTTGCTTCCTAAGATGAACTGCTAACATTGTTTTTAGGTCCCACTCACACAGATACAGTATTCCACCCAGAGTGTCTGTAGTGATTTTAGTTATCAGTTTTGCTGATAAGAACTCAAGTGGTAGATATGAGAAAAAAAAAGAAACATATAACCAAGTTTTCTAGCAACTTTAACATCTGTTTTAGAAGATGTTTTTACCAGGTCGAGCTAGATTTTACTGTACAAGAAAATGCAAATTCGATACCTCTGATGTTTTTAATAGCCAGGTTGTGAGAGTAAGGTGTCTGCCCCTTTTCCCACACAGCTAATGCAGAGCTGCTGTGTGTTGTCGAGGCCATGCTAATGAGCTAGAACTTGACTTATAATAATGGTTGAATTTAGAAAAAAAACTAACACAAGTGAAAAAGTTTAACTGCAGACAGTCATTATAGTAGGCCAAGTGATTTGCTGCAGACTCGAAGGTCTTTGCGTTCGGACACAGCCTAGGAAATGTGTCATTTATCAAACTGTTGTTTCCACAGTAATGAGAATCATGTAGGAAGGTTTGTAGGCTCAGAACGCCATGATTTCAAAGGCGGTTGTCAAGGGCACTGAGTGTCGGTAGACTAAATCAGGCGAAAGGTGGCACCTTGGGCAAGCTTTGAAAAAGGTTTTAGCTGATAAAAATGATGGAGCGGATAAAACTTTATTATTTTAAAATATCATTATTAATAAAGGAAATATTCAGTTCAATTGAGCTGACTAGAATACTTAATATTTATAATAATCATAACTGTTTGGCAAAAAATTCAGGAAAAATAAAAGATGACAGTCAAGGGGTTGGGGGTTGTTGTTGTTTTGTTGTATTTTGTCATTGCTCTTAGTTTTGTCTTAGTTCAGTTTTTGTGCCTTGTCTTTGTACTCCGGTCATTATTCACTTCTCCTCAGTCAGTCACTTGTTTTCCCGTCACGCCCATCTCCACCTGCTCCTCGTTAGTTATCACTCACCTGTGCCCACTTCACCTAATCACCCTCTGTCTTTAAAACCTGGTCATCTCCTCGCTGGTGAGTTTGCCATTTTTTCCCCTTGCTGTCTGGTTCTGCTCATGTCTCCTGCTTGTGTCTGTTCAGTCTTTGGCTTTAGTTTGTTTTGTATTTTGTTTTCATTGTGCTGCCTCTTCAGCCTTTTGGTTTTGTTCTTTTACTTTTATTCATAATAATTAGCTTTCCTTTAAAGCTCTCAGCATGAGTCTGTGCATTGGGTTCGCCACAATCTCCAACACACCTGACGTTCTTATCCTAATTCCTAAACGCTAAAGGCTTTAAACTTAAAAAAAGGAATTGGAGTTACCTCTGTTCTCTTTAAAATAATCAAGAAAGTCCAATTTCTTTTCTATTTATGCATTTAGAATCATTCTGCAGCTTAACATTGATCAATAGCAAAATTAGCATCAGAATGTTTTTGTCATTGTATATGAATACAGTGGAATTAGTTTTGACATTTGATCAAGACATTTCAACATAAAAAAGACATACTACATATAAAAAGCACAAGACATCCATTAGGATTGAAAAAGCAATAAATGTATTTGAAATATATCTGGTATTTAAATTGCAGCATAATGGCTGGCAGTAAACAGTATGCATGTTTTTGTTTATTTAGTGGTAAGTCTGTATCTCTGCACTTGATGCTGTTTACTGCTGAGTGTTATAGGCAGCAGCTTAGGTTGTCGCCAAAGGCTTCGTGCTGCAGCCATTTTTATGATTCTTATAATGCTTTTGAAATAAATACATTTTAAGAATTAGAAGGATATGTTAGACTGAGGGCCAGCTTTTCACAAAATCTAATTCTAGAACAACAAAAATATTATGGCACCTGCTATGAGCTGGCATAGCAGGAAAAACAAAATAGCAGCAGAATAAGAAAAAATATATTTGATGTACCATTGTGTTTAAGACTGGATGATAAGTCTGAGATATGAAATAGGAAATATAGGCCAAGTGCAATTTTATTTTACATGTTTCATCATATGTTGAACATTTTATTTTGCTACATTAGGAAGGCAATTCCAAAAGAAGTATGACTGACAGAAGATTTGCTGCACATGCTCTTACACAAATGTAAGAATGATAGAATGAGCTTAAACTGTGTAAATAAATTAACAATTTAGAATGTTTTTCCAAAATGGAAAAGTAAATCATTGATCAATCATTTAAGTGATGTAGATCAAATTTAGTTCCCATATTCCCATGGTGTCTGGTAAAGGCTAAACATTTTAACAGAGGGAAATGTAGCAACAGATGCTGTTCATGTGGGAGGCATACTTATGGCTTGCCAAATAATCTTACACTCCAGTGAGTGAGAAGTAAGAGGAAGGCATCTTGCCGAGTGGCTTTTGAAAGCAACTGCATGCCTGGAACTTGTGTTGAAATAATCTTGTGTATAATTTAATAAAGTGGTGCTTATGAGTGTTTCAAAGTGTGCTCAGGGTTCTAAGAAACGTAGGATGTTGATGAATTTTGACTGCTTAAACTTAGTGAGGGAACATTTTTGATTTAGGTTAGTATTTTGAAGAGCAGATTTGTATTTCCTGCTTAGACTTTTAGATAAAAAGTGAAAAGAAGAATAAGAACACTCACAGACATGCAGATGTCCACTCATTTCTATGAGATAGACCACCATTTTTAATCCCTGGCCTGAACAGCCAACCATATAAGGAATGCCTATATATACTACACTGCCAAAAACCCAGAAGAGACAAGCAGTGTGCAGAGGCAGGCCAATAATGTGATGGACACTCACTGCTGGACTCTGTTAGCTTTGTATAGATTTTAAAGGAAAAAGCAGACAATAAAGGCAAAAAACCCCAGTAATGTTGTCACTGACTGGAAACCTTTTACTTTACTTGGCAGAGTGTAGAAAGACACTTTTTATTGTTACCACCTTGTGGGTTAAAAAAATTTCCCACAGCCTTGTGTGACTTCAGATGAAGAGCCAATTGGACAAAGGCCAAATCCCATTTTCTTATTGTTAACATTATCTCTACACTTTGGCTGTTAATGGGAAGTCACAGAGAATTGTGGTAACATACATGTATTCCACTAGGAAATAGAATACTACCTCAACACCATATCTATCTCAGCACCCATTACAGCAAATATTACTGCAAATATTTTGCATTATAGTTTTTAAAAGCTCTGTATTTACTGTCTACACATACCCACAATAAATCATTTTTTAAATATACATTTGGAAAGTGTTTTTAAAATAAAAATGTGTATGAGAAGGTACAAATGCAGTAAAAAAAATCTCCATTTTAAAAATATCTGAAGTTGTGTGGACTAGGCTGAGAAGATAATATGGTAAAGATGGTTACTGAAAAGCACTTCAATAAATTTATTATCCAATTACTTGCTATATTTTGGCCATCCACTGACAAACATCAAACAAACCTCAAAACGCAAACGCAAAACAATTATCAGATAACAATGATACAGTAATGGTATAAGGACTTTTTGTGAAGTGGTATGGACTTTTTTATATTATCTGCAGAGAAAAGAGGTCAGTATCTTAGAAAATGTGTCACTACAACTGACCTCCTTGCCGTAAAAGGTTGGGCGGTATTTAAATCTCCTTGAGCTGCTTAGTGTGTTAAAGTGCATCACCTCGTCGGCTTCATGTGTGTTACTGGAAGAAGGTACAATGTGGAAGAAACAAAGTGAGAGAAGTAAGAGTTTGTAAAAAAAAAGCAACTCATTTTTTTTTATGTATAATGCATGACACTTCAAAGGAAGTTCATTAATTTCAGATGAGAGAACCCTTTCTGGTTGCTTTGCATTGTTGCAGATGGCCTGAATTAGGGTGACAGTGCTGCATGCGTGCAGTTACACCAGAACACTTTGTCTCCAATAATATGTGTGAAAAGCAGATCAGTGATAAACTTTTTTTTTTTTTTCCTCCACACACATTTCAGTTAGTGTGGTTCAGCGGTGACCCACATCAGAATTACATGCAGGTGGTTAGCAGCATAAATCTATTATAGATTAAACATGTTGTAAGTACAGAGTAAAGCACTGTGTGCTTTTGGCCTCTAACATACCAGTATGCCTCAGGCTTTGGGTTAGCATTTTTGTGTTTTTGAAATTCAGACGGTGGGAAATACTATCTAAAAAACACACTGCAGCTACATTAAAAGCATATTTTTAGCTGGTACTGCTTTGCTGACATAAAGACTCTAAGCAATTTACAAGTGTTCAGCATAAAGGTATTGGAAACCTTAAGATTTGACTGTTTCTTGTACAGCATTTTCCACCATTAGAAAAACCAATCTCAAGATTCACAGAATCATGAGAAAGATTTAAATGAATGGGTTTCAGAGCGTAGCAGTACTGTTGCCACTTTTGGTCTTGAAAGCCACTAAAACACCTACAGGGGAGCATTTGAGCAGTTTTGATAGGCATGCCTGAGGCCACTCTAACTGTGTTAGCAGTAGCACTTCACAAGCCTTATAGATGTCATCATCTTTAGCAATAGTAATAAACTGAATATACATCTAGGCAGCACTTCTTTGGCTTATTTTTGTTGCTTAAGTGTGACATTAAAACTAATGTAAATGAATAAGCTTGCAAAAGGAACCATCTAAGAACTGTGATACAAATATGTTGCAGAACAGCTTTTTCAGTGACAAAAGAGAACCAAACTGTGGAGCTCGTATTGTTATAAACTGACGAAATGTCTGCGTTAGATTATGTTAGCACCCAGAATGACATGGTGCCACATGTGATTAAATATAAATAAATAACAACAGCATCACTTGCAACCCCATCTGGAATAGCTCCATGACATTCTCCATCTACAGAAAGAAATATCAGATTGCAACTGACCTCAGCTCTGCTGCTTGAAATCCCACTGCTGCCATAAGAGGCTTTACTACAGACTAGAGGCGGGTGAATAGGGATAATTTAATGAAACATTAGACAAGAGCACTCCACAGTCCTTTTAACAAATTGCTTCTTTCACTGCCAAGCTTGCCTCAGCTTTGGTTGCCCAAAGGAAAAACTGAGTTAAAACAGGAGAAAGGAAATAAGAAGTGCAGCTTTTCACCTCTAGCATTAGGGTGTTGGGCGTTACGATGACCCCAAGTTATAGAAATTTAAAAGATGAAGCTGTTGGTTGGTGAGCCTTTGTTAAAAAATCCACTTGTAGAATTATAAGAACTTTTTACAGGATACAGAATGGATGAAGCACAATGGCAAGCAGTTGACTTCTGCCCAGTGAGAGATAAAGGCTCACTTTATTCACTGCTAACTACTGCCATAAACAGCTGGCTTCTGCCTCTTTACTGTTGTTGCTAGGTTGGAGAAAGACACTAGCAGGTCTCAGAGAAACATTTTCAAAATGTCCCAAAGTAGATTCACCCCTCATTGCCTTTGTACTCTTCTTAAGCTTGGACTTTAAAGCAGGTTGGCGTAAAGCCTTGAATTAGCTTAATGAGATTGCAGGCGCATGACTTAGTTTTCACGTGTAGAGAGTCTCCAGCAGATACCTGGTCCCAATATGGCAATACTGTGATTATTTAAGTATTTTAACTTTTGTAGAAGCATGTTAATTACTCAGTAATTTCATCCAAGAATGTTAAAGCAGAAAAGCATCTAAAATATACAGTCTAAGACAAAGGGGTGGATTTGTCTGTAAGTAGTCTATCAAATTCAGTACCCAGCATTTTATGACAAAAATACAATACAATACACACCCGGACATGACATTGAACTCTTAAATTGGCTCGACTGTAGTACTGTGCTTTTCAATGGATGATTTTGGTTTAGAGTGTAAAATAATTAGTAAAAAAAAAAAGTTATAAATGCTGTAGACTTAGGAATATTGATTTTAAAAAGGCACCAATTCAGTCATATAAAATGTCACAAAGTGGCTTTTTTTTCTTATGTCAGAAGTTTCGAAAAAGTCTTTCCTTGAACTATTAGTGTTCTAAAACTGGAGTGGAAGAAAAAATAACAGCTGCTTTTATCATGACACAGAACCAGTTAACAGGTGATAAACAAAAATGATGCCAGTCCATTCCATTATTGTTTAGAAGATGATTCAGCAGCACTTATTCAATTAAAGAGCCTCATTATTGCGCACTTGTATTTTATATCTTGTTTATACCTCCTGATTGGGAGTGTAAACACTTATTGTAGTGACTGAACGTTGAGTAGAGGGTAGTCTTGCATATCTTTTAATAACTGCTGTGGGTAATAATTAAGAAAAAAAAAAAGAATGAATTTCTCTCAGACAACTGTCACTTCAAGGAGGCATCTGATAACTTGGCGTATATGTGTGCTTGTATTTGCCCGTCTGTTTTTCAGCCTTTCATCTTGATCAAACCGAGATGCCGTTTGACCATTTCTCTAATGCCCCTTTTCCAGTTTTTTTCTCCATATGTGTGTTATAACACTGCAAAATTAAGAGCTGTGGCTTTTTATGCATGAGACAGCTGTGTACATTCTTTAATCTCAAGGTTTTTTACTTATGGTACAAGGGAATTTACTCTTTATGAACTTGCATTGGAATTACATGCACATCACTTGTTGCAAATCAGACTCTTTTTAGTGTTTACTTCATTATACCTTGTATATTTATAGTTTGGGGACATTTTCCTATAATATTCTTTAACTGTGTACATGTGAAAGTGTATAAAAATGTTATCTGTTATCTAATTTTAAAATTAATTGTTAATTTGAACATTTTTGAGCAGTTTTCTTTATTTTTATGTCTGTACTGATGGTCTTTCAATTAATATTTGTTGACATACCTTAATCATTATTTTGAACATGTGAATCTTCCTTTTACTGGTCTTTCTTTGAAGAAGCAAAATAAAGCATATGGTATTCATTTTATTATATATTTTATTCATTCTTTCTTGCAATAAAGTAAAATTTAGGTATATTAATGTTCTTATAACTTTTGTTTGAGCTTTGGTCATTAAGGGGATGCTACTCTACCAGGAGAGGTCTTGAGCTGAATGACAATTAAGATATTTAATATTTTTATCTGAATATTCTGGCTTTGCTTTTTTGTCTCTAGGGAGACATCATCTTCCAGAAAACAGGCAAGGTGTCTTTGCTTTTGTATTCACTGAATGTTTTACAGTTGCTTTGTGAAATAAATAGATAAAAATTCAGCTAAATGGTGGAATGAGACATTCAGCAGCCACAGTTAGCACAGCAACAGAAAGGTTTGATTGAGAAATTTCTGACGAGTCAAACAGCTGTCTCATGCAAAAATGCCAAGGTGTAAAAATAAATAAATAAAATAAAGTTTTCACAAACTGCTAAGAAAGTTCAGTTTGTTTTAGAAAGCAGATATTTACTCTGTTTTTGGTTCTACACTGAGCAGCTATTAGCTACTCAAGCACATAAAGAAAAGAAAAAAAAAAAACATTTTAAAACATTACCAAGAACACTTGGCAATAGGCCTTTAAATTATTACTGATTTATTTTTTATTTTTTTGTATATTGAGTTCCTTCTGGTCTTTAGTTTTATACCTCTGACATGACCTGACAAATCTTTCTCAGCTTATGGAAATGCTTGAAGGTCTGACATATGCTTTGGGCTCATACACACTAGCCACAGATGTCTCCAAAGTGTGATCCAAATGAGTCCACAGGCTTTTTGTCAGGTAATGCTGACGAGCAGAACATGAAAATCACATTAAACCCTGCATGAGTCATCCTCCATGTGCATGGGAGGCTGTGTAGAAGTATTAGTCTTCTCATAGCAGCAGTTTGTGACATAACTGATCACTAACATCCAGCAATGCAGTAAAACCATAAGCTGGTATATCACTTTCAGTCAGAAACACGAGTGCTGAGACAGTCAGGGACAAGTAATATTCACTCTGAATAATCTGAGTCTCTCACCATTTTATTAAATATTTTAGGAGCTCTGATCATTCACCAACATTTCATCATGTGCTCAGTCATTGTTTTTGCTCGAGCTCACTTTTGCAGCCTTTTTTCAGTCGGCTCGAAAACAATTTGACGTCAGTGGATTGTGAGAAAAGGCAAGAGCGAGGCTCAGATCCGCTTCTTTACACCTGAGGACTTTTGCGTCAGTGTTTCACAGTCACACAATGGTTTGTTAGACTGTCTTTGGTGAGAGTGCAAAAAAATATTTATATATCTTTTGAGACTCTAATACCAAACAGAGATTTTTTTATTGTTGTTTAATATTTTATAGTCTTTGCTTGAGATGGATGTAGTTGTTTCAGCTCTCAGGGGAATACAGTAATTGTTCCCCTGTGGGTCCCACCTATTGTACATTAACCAAACTATAAATGTATTTAATGTTTTCACATTTAGCAAACAAGAAAAGGGCTAACAGGTGCCATAAGAAGATTACCAGAAAGGTAAACCTGCTCAGTGACAGAGCTTACCTCGCCTGAGTGCCAAGTATTTGTTTGATTTGTAAACAACTAATCCATGCTGCTAAAAGATTACACATTTGAGACTGTTAGACGTGCAGTCAAACTAAAAGCTTGTATGAGTGGGTCCTAAAGCTTGAAACACCAAGGGGGGTGTTTAGGTGGTCATCATTCATCAGATTATGTTTAATGGAATACCTTATGCCTTAATTGTTAAAAGAAATTCAAAAATAGTCACAAATATTTAAAAATATTGAGGCTTTTGTGTTGCTCCTTTTTAATTGGCCTATTAGCAAGAATTTCATACTTCAACCAACAATAAATATGTCACAAATCTGCCACTTTTATGGATTTCAAGCTAAAAAGTTTCAGAACAGAATTATTTTATTTTTCCTCCAAGGATCCAAAATATTTTGTATTTTATAAAAGTCTATGGACATTTTTATGAGTTAATCTTCTTTTTTTTTTTTTGAAAATCCTAACTTAAAGATGTGGGGATGATTTTTAACAACATATTTTACTTTCAGTGTTCAACAGTGGAAACGTGTGGTGGCAAATTTATTTATATAGCTCAAATAAACATCTATCTATCTATCTATCTATCTATCTATCTATCTATCTATCTATCTATCTATCTATCTATCTATCTATCTATCTATCTATCTATCTATCTATCTATCTATCTATCTATCTATCTATCTATCTATCTATCTATCTATCTATCTATCTATCTATCTATCTATCTAATCAGTAAATGAACAGGCATTTTTTGGTAATAGAATAAATCATGCTTTTAAAATGTTTATTAAGGTGGCAATGAAAAGTATAAGTATAAGGATACGTCTTTGGGAGTAAACTATTAATAAGAAGTTGAAAAGAGTTAGAGCAACCCCACCAATATATCAGCTAACTTATTTTTTTCAAATGAAATTGCAGAACTATATCCTGAAAGAAAAAAAAAACAGAGATGAGGCTCCAAAAGGACAGTGGAGGGACAGGCAATAGAGTAGAAAATATTAGACAGAGCAGGGGGTGAACTCAAGCTGATGTGTTTATTCACCACTGCGGGTTCCCAGCAGAAATTTCGGAAGCCGATTGCATTTCAAGTCCCGAATGCAAAAAGTCTCACAGCCTGTCACCTCGCATAAAAGTCTGGGCAGATCAAGCCCACTATCACATCTAGTCTCACTTATTTATTTATTTTTTTGCAGACTAAAGACCCTGTAAAATGTAATATTTAACATATTTCCTAAATATGTTTAATAATGGTTAATAATGCTTCTGCATTATTGTTACATCTGAACAATAGAACCTAGTAATTTAGGTCTTATTGTAATAATTATAGTGATTTGTGAATTGTGCTGTCTATTATCACAACTTAGGGTAGGTGTATTGCACATTTAAAACTATCCATTCTGCAAAGCTTTACAGAATGATGCATTACAGTGCAAATAAATGCTGACTTGTGTTAATCAGTGACGGTTTCGAACATATACCTTTACTTGTTAGGTTTTCATTGTCTGGGAGCTGTACAAGCATTGGGCAGCAGAGAGACATAGAACACATGAATAGTTTCTTTTTAATCAAAAATAAGTGGTTCAAGTTACACTTGAAAAGGCAGCCTAATAACTGGAAATGGTTAGGTTGAATGTTAAAGTGAAAGTTAAAAGTAGGTGAGGATTTTTAAAATAATTGCAATATTTATCATTTTAAAAATAATAGCAGTTTTGACATTAAAACAGACTCAAGTTTTTTTAGTGAATCACCTATTTTATCTAGTTTTGTAGTAAGTAAATTGGAACTAAAATCCAATCTGACCGCTTCTTTTTTGTTTTTAGCTGGAAGAAAAAAGCTAAACATCTATGTTAAATGATCAAATCTAAAAAAAACAAAAACAAAAAAAAAACATCTCATACATGTGTGGATTTTCTGCAGGCATTCAGGTTTTTCCCACAGTCGAAAGCATATATAGTTTCATGGTCTTATCAATTCACAGCTCCAAATACATGAAATTTCAAACTGTATGAAAAAAAGAAAGATTATGTAGATAAATAAAACTTTCAAATAAAGGAACGAAAGAAAGAAAGAGTCAAAAATGTCACCGTTGTGTTGTCTAGCACATGCTCAGTAGGCTGCTACGTCAGTATTTCCTTTACATTCTCTGTTTGTGACATAGACAACATACACTAAAAATGGAGTTTTAAAAGAACCTTTTGACTTTGCAGTGTTTTTAAAACTGTTTTTCTCCTGAACTGTCATGTGCCTATTCTTAGAGAAAAACCTTTTAAACCTACCACATTTTTCAAATGTGGAAAATCCGTTGACTCTGACCTCGTGTTAAAAATGTTTCAAAATGATATGGGGAATTTGCTAAATGTGTTTTTACATATGTTGTATTTAGCATATTTTTGAGTGTTGATGTGTTTTTGTATTGTGTTGACGGGAGATGTAAATGCAACAGAAAAGATAGTTTTTTTACAAAGAGTGGATTTGGCCTATATTGACCTTAAAACTGAATGTGTGTTTTGTTTGTTTGGAAGCCACACAAATGTCATAGACTATTATCCTTTCTAATTCTTTCTGCTTCCCTGTTTTTCCGTATTGTTGTTCTGCAGATGAAGGAGTAAACGGATGAGGTGGAGGACTTCTTCCTCAGCACGAACACACACAGACATAGCAGCCTACTATCAGGGGAGGAGGAAGACTTGGGATTGTTTGTTGCCCACAGGAGGAATTCAAGGTCAGTGAACAAAGTCTAGTTTTGTGTAAACAGAGAGGCAGAATCTGCCTTTCTCTTGACTGTTAGTATAAAGTATTAAAAAGATAAGATCTAGGGAACAGGCTCCATCACGTACATGAACAAATACAGGAGGATAAATGTGAGATTTCTCTAGATTCTTTTCTCTCCTTTTATCCTGTTCCTACTCTACTCCTCATCATTTCTTTTATGTTCCAATTTCACAGCTTTCTTTTACATTTAATTTAATTTTTTTCTTAGCTATAACAAAATGACATGTGTGTCAATTTACAAATCAAAACCAGGTGAACAGCAAAAACAGGAAGAAAACATTCCCAAAAGACACAAAGTAAATATTTATAAAACAAAACAGGAAACCAGGCTCAAAAGAACAGATCAATACAAAACAATGAGGAATAAAATAACCTACACCATGATAAATTTTGCAGTCTCATAAACTAAACTGCAACACAAAACAATTAATAAAAATAAGCTAACCAAAGCACAAAATAAACACACTGTGTAAAAATGTCTACAAAAAATGATGCACAAACAGGAAAAAAAAAGAAAAAAAAAAACAAGTTCAAACATGTATCACACTGAGAGAAACGTTTGTGCAAGTTTAACAGACTGCAGATTGAAATAATTTTGGCAGTATTGCAGAATATGAAAAACTCTGTATCTTAACATTTCCCAAAATATTGTTCATCTGTCTTTTTTGTCTTTCTTTCTCGTCTTGTGTTTCCTTGATTTTGCTTTAATTCTTTGAGTCTTATGTGGCATGGTTTGCTTTCTTGTTTATTGAAAGCATTTAAATACCTCTCTCCTTTCTGTCTTTTCTTTCTTGTTCTTTCTATCCTGTATCCCCCTGTAACATTTCTTATATCCAAATAAAATCACTTATCAACTCTCCAAAACAAACACTATAATGTCCAAGGATTTTTTCCCCCTATGAAGTACACACACTGAGAAGAATTAGGATTTTAATTGCTTCCCTATAGATCTCTGCCTCACTGAAAAACTGGGTTAATTGCATTAGTGGAGAGACACTTAGATTCAGTGCTGCCAGCTTCAGTTACTGCAGTGAGCATGCTACAGAGTCGCATGTTATTCTGTCTTTGCTATTAAACAACAGTGATAACTGAGGTGTCTGGTTGTTTTCTGTGAACGATGACATGAGATTCAAAAAGCGTTTAAAGTGCCAGTCATGACAAGATCATGCCTGCTGAGCATTTCCTCACCTGTCATCATCACCGGAGTACCAGGCGCTGCAGGTTCATCACAACAGGACACAGGTGCTCTGAGATAAATGATAAAAACAACATTAAAAACTCCACTTCTTTTTATTTTTATTTTTTTTCTCTGATTCCTCCTTCTCCTTATTTATTTCAAGACGAGTTAAGCAGATATATATTACATAAACTATAAACTATAGAGTCCTAAAAGGCATAGCTGTTGAATAAACTATTCCCTGTATTTTTCTCTTTTTTACTTCACCACTAGTTATGAATTTATTTTATTTATTTTGTGATTTCTCCTTTATTTTAAGAAGTCTTATCCTCTTTTTTTAAACTTTTATTGTTACCTTCCATGCCTTATACATGTATTGCTTATTTCCTTCTTGCTGCTTCTTAAAAGAATACATCAGTCCAGTGATGACAGCAGTCTTAGTTTTTAAAGTTGAAAATAATCATGAAATTAAGCCAACAGCAGGGCCCATTCAAGAGTTTTCCACCAATTAAAACACCTTATACTCTGTGATTTCCAAAAGCAAATGCTATATTAGGTATGTTTACATCTTATTCTTTGTGCATTAATTCAGGTTTATACTGTGTGATCTGTGTGTGGTGGTCTGTGATTGTTCAGTATGACAGATGATTTTGCTCTTTCACAACCACAGATAACCTACGTCAAACGTCAAGCGGTTTCATAAATTTTCTGATCAGGCGTGCAGCGTTGCAACAGTTGTCCACAATCAACCAATAAGAATACATCAAGAAAGTGACACAATATAAACGAGACAATAATAAAAAACGAAGGCTGCATGAACGAACATGTAGACTAATAAAGAAGCAGAATTTATAGAGCTTTGACAACAAAGGCAGTGTTTATATGATGTGCCTGTTTTCCTAGCCATAAGCACATCCACAGCTTTGTCTTTTCCCTCATCCTCCTCTCCCTCTTTTTAGAGCCTGAGTCTAATAATAAACGCGTTAACACCTGTGCTTTCTTATTGTTGGACTTAAATCTCTGTCAGCTTTTTGTGACACATGCTTTCTTGTGATTTCTGCTCGTACTGTGTGTTTGTGGTGCAATTCTGCTGCAGCAAGAAGTCCCACAGTTGAGTATCTGCTAAACTTTGCATCATACAGTATGACAAGATTTTAGAATCTTAAGCTTGCACAGTATGCGCCAACCTTCAAAAAGTTTGTGTTGTTGCTGTTTTCTCAGCCAAAAAAGAAATGTGTGTGTTGCTACTGAGACTACTGACCTTGCCAGCAATGTCAGAGGGCTGAGTAATTGCAGAAGCAAAAGCAGCCTGTTTTTTTTTATTTCTGGAAGTTAAGAGAATATCTTTACAAATCAAATTATGATTGTTAGATAGGCAGAATAACTCTTAAAGGATTCAGCTAATCACCAGAGGAATATTTTAGTATCCTCAGTGCACAGAGTTATAGTAGTAACAGTGAAGTTGTTTGATTTATAAAATATTGACAATATATATGACTGCCGTAAAATAATAGCATGTAAAAATAATACTTGTAATACTATATGCTTGTACTGTTCAGAAACTTTAGAATTTGAGTTGTTTTAAATGGTGGAAATTCATTATTACTCCTAAATCTGAGTAGCATAGCAACTCCTTGTTGACTCCCTCGTGAATATGTTTCCATGATTCTCCAAACTGAGAATCACAAAACTCTAATACAAAATTACCCTTTGTTCTGTCATTCCCTTAAGAAGCCATGAATTGCATGTATGGCTTGTAGAATATTTCACCAACGAGCATGACTGGTTGAGAGTAATAATACCTGCTTTAAAGGATGAAAATCCTAAGGCAGAGTGAAGGACCAGCAGGGTCAGCTAAAACAGGCTGACTATAAATTATGTGTCACTGTCAGGGACTTGTGGTATTCATTTCATTTTATATCAAACTCAGAGAGGATTAGATTTACAGTTATCATCACGCCTTCCCATCTTCCGGAACAGTTCAACAAATTCTTGAGCATGAAAATCACCATACTGACTTTACTCATTACTCAGCAACAGATAGTGTGGAGAAAAAAAAACAAAAACTTTACAGTACTGAGCAAAAATTTTAACATCCACTTCTTGTTTATATTTTGTTTCCAAGGAAATAGAGTTTTTTCTAATATTTTAAAGTGGTCTTAATAAGTAGTTTTTTGGCTCTTTCAATGTTTTTCTTAGGAATTTAGCTGCTTTTTGTTTGGCTCATTTTAAGCCCAGTACCTTACTATGACAGCATATTATGCAGTGTGCCTAAAAATGAGGAAACTGGACAAGTGGAGGTTAAACAAATAAGTGTCAACCTAAGAAAACTGCATGCAGAAGTTGAACAGTTGCAGTGAAAAATAAATAATGTCAATTAACTTCCGACATCATTATATGAAAAAAATCAGATAATAAATAATTGCTTGTAAAATTATCCTTAATGAAGCATTTCATTAGCTTCCTTTAGTCAAAAATTTGGCATTCAGCTCAAGTAGGATAGCACTGATTCTGACATGCTGTACAAATTAATAAGTTTAATAAAGATTTTTATGCAGAGCGCTAATCAAATTCTGTCTCACACATGATTTAAATTCTCAGATTAACTAATAGAAAGTTGTCTTGATCTTATTATGTAATTTCCCATTATACCAAAGAAATGTAAGTTTTATTACCAGGTGAATTGATTGCATTTCCTCTACCTCTGAGGTCACGACTGAGGCAGACACATTATTTTGTAGTTGGCTTTTTTTTAAAAAAAGAGACACGCCAACATATATAAATGAGTTAGCATTGAAAAATTACTAAAATGTACAATGTGTATATTTTTTACAGGTCTAATCACATTTCAGTGGTTTTTGAAGCATTCAGATGTGAATTCCTGATGTTTGTGTATATAAATCTCAAGTTTTAATCATAAAAGCTAAATGTTTTATTAAATGTTTGACTATCTGCCATGATATTTGTATTTATATTCAAATTCTTTAGATTTTCCTTTTGAAAAGGAATTCATTTCATTTTAGTTGGCAATCAAACCTGCTATCGCACTGCTCTGTCTATGACCCCTGTCTCATCCCTCTGCATCTCCACAGGGCTTTCAGTGGCATCAGTGAGATCATCACAATATGTTGGTCATGCTACAATTAGTCTAAGTCATGCCATTTTTATTTATTTTTCTGTACTGAGTTTAATGCTAAATCTCTGGGAGAGAAGTTGTTGCTGCTTTCCTTTAGCCTGATGTGCACCTTCCCAGAAATGTAGCTTTCGTAGTGATGCAGACCACATCTACTGAAATTATACTATTTAACATCTTCTGGTTTTGCTCAGATGCCACTCAGATGTGTATAATAAATGATTGCCAGTGATGTTTTGATGGAGCCTTCCAGATCTAGAATGTGCACTTGCTAGATCAGGATCCGTATGTCATTTTAGTATCAGTATGTCATTTTAAAATGTTTTTTTGGGGCATATTGTTGTGAGTGTGTGTTTTTTAGTTGCAGAACCTAATTTAGCCTTCCTAAGATTCCTTTAGCTTTGCAGTCATGTGTGACCTTTTCGGATCACTTGTAAATGCATTTTTGTTTTTTGTTTTATTTTCATTTCAAACTAAAGAAAAACAAAGATCCTGGTATTCACTCATTCATATGTTTGGGGGGAGGGGTGGGCTTGCATCCTTGAAAAGCCTCCAACAGTGGCTGTTTATGAACTTGTTCTAAAACTGTCACAGTGCTTGATGAACAGTAGCACAAGCCTCAGGGATGTAGCGCTTGAGAGCAAACCATGAAACATCTTGCTGAAGACTCTTGTGAGCAGTTTATTAACTCCTCACCTCCTCAGGACAAATGGATGCGTTTGTCCTGTTCACTTGCCTTTAAATGTGAGAAGGAAGCTGTAAGTTTCTCATACTTGCGTCATTGCAGCTGAGACGATGCAGGGTTTGATGGTTCCTGGGGCTCCACCATATGTTTCTGCCCAGAGATACTTCCACTTGTGTTACAGTAGGCTGTACCTCTGTGAGATTGTTTTGTGATAACTGCAGATGCACAGGATGAGTTTGGAGAAGAAGAAGGGAGCTGCAGTTAAGGCCTGTCACTGATCACTCTGTCTCTGAGCATGAATTAACTCTAAAATACTGGATGGGACATGAAGTAACTTTATATGTTCATAATCCCTGTTTAATTGTTAGTGATGTTGCACCCCACGAGCTCTTTAGCAAGTGGGGGAGTTGGGGGGAGAAAGACTGGGAGTCACTGGCTTAGGTTGGTAACCTTGAATGAAAATATATCTAACTGGAATGCAGCAGCGGTTGCTCAGTGGTCAGTGTTGTGGTCTTGGATATGCAGGTTGAAGCCCAGATTGTATCAGGAAGGACATCTGGCGTAAAACAATTGCTAAACCTTTTGTGCGAATTTTCTCTCTGCGACAACCCCTGCCGGAGGGAGCAGCAGAAAGAAAAACAAAATTGTACTGAAGTGGAACTTTAACTCTTAACAACTGTGATTTCACTTATGGCTTTCATCAAAAGTAGACATGTTTTCAGGTTTGTATGGCACTCTGCTACATGCTGCAAGTTTTGGTTATTTAGCAAGAATTCACTGGTTGCTATGTCTTCTGTTTTGTAGCTTCTATTATATTCCAGTAAAATTTACACAGATGAAATTGGATATTTTTTTGTTAACTTCTCAACTGAGGTATAGTTAACCCCTAACCCCCACCTCACCCCTACAAAAAATAGTGACAGTTGAACCTTTGCTTAACATCAGAGGCTGACTGACATTAAACACAGCAATAAATATGAAAGACTTCCTTTCTTTCTTCACAGATATTGTTTATTAGTCAAATCATCCAAAAGCATCTGTTCTGCATTTTAGATTTTGTTTTAGAAAACAGAAGCAGATAAAATGTAGGACATTTTTTGTGGAACAACAGAAATGAGATAAAAATCTTGTGAGGTTACATAAAAAGAGGGACACCTGCACATCATGCCGAGTCAAATCTTAAAAAATAGCATTCAATAGAAAACAGTTTTACTATTACTATTATTATTATTATTATTATTGTTGTGGTTTTGGTGCTGACTGTTTTCATTTGTGCAGTTAATGCCCTTTAAAGTGAGAAGAGATTGAATGCAGTTGTTCATTATCCATAAAGAAAGAAAACATTTTTAGTCATGTAGTTAATGTATAGTTAAATCATTCAAATTTAAGACACTCATTACACTGTTTCCTTGGCAGCTCAGTAGCTTTACACCACACAATGGGCTAATAAAATAAAAAATATTAACATGACTGTTTAACAGCCGTGGCTCTCCTGTGGTGCAATTTATACTTCAGCGGAAATTGGTTAATTAACTTGTGCTAATTATTCCACTGATGACAGTGATTCCACTAAAATGGATAAATTTAGTCCTTTTAGATGCAGGGGATAAAACGATGGAAACGTAGAACTGAAGAAACACAAAACCTCTTGGCATCTAAAAGTTCACATTATTCTTAAATAAGTATTCTCTTTATGGGCAAACAAGAAATTAAACTTGAGACCAAATGAGCTAATTGTATTTGTTAGTTCATTAATATGTTGGCTTGTTAACAAGTAAAAACTAGTAAATGTGTTTTCTTTTTAATTAGCAGATTTAGCAAAGAATACCACTGAGTTTTTTTAATTCTGACAAATCTATTTTAAGATTTTAAAATTTGCAAAGGTTGCTTACTAATAATCTATTCACAATATTTACTTAAGTAAAAACAAACTTGATATGAAAAAAAACACACAAATGAATAAGAAAAAATATCTTGAATAAAAATGCATAACATCACCATCAGGCAGAAACCTAGTAGCTCCAAAAATGCAACTATTCTGGAAATTAAATAAACAGCTTAATCACAAGTTCTTTTTGACACCTTTTATTGGTTAGCAATCCAAAAAGCCACACCACTTCTCTCTGTGGCTTCATGAAAAACAAGAAAAGGAGAAAAACATCCCTGAAGTCAGGCCGTCTGCTGGGAAAACGTTATTGTTATTGACTTTATTTGTAAGACATACAATCTATATATTTTCTACATATATATATTTAGATGCCATGCACTGGCATGGTTTTCTGTACTTAGTCTCCATATATAGATTTTGATTTTTTTGGTTGGAATCTGGTCATCCTTACCTGGTAATCCAGGTAAAGTGGACCAGTAAAATGTAAATACTCTTTTTACATCAGGTCATGATAATTTTATTTATCTATCTCTGCAGCTTTTATTACCCTAACACAATCAAGCTGCCACTGAAAGAAAAAGTCAATAGGTCTTTAATTTTCAATAAAAAATAAAGTCAGAACGTTATGAGTTACTTTACAATTTCTTAAATGTTAACTGCCAAAGCAAAATAAAATAAATGAAGTTTTTTACTGTCTTTAAAATGATGAATACAGGAATAAGAAAAAAACTATAACCAAAACTAAGCAATAAAAACTTCCTAAAGATGATTGAAACCATTAAAATCGTTAGGCCGTCTAATCCAGATTGCTAATTATTGATCGGCACTAAAATGTATAATTTGCAGCATTCATAATGTCCTTCATTACTGTCAGCATGCAAATAATATTTCTATACATTATTGTGCATCCTGATGAGCAGAAAATTGATTTGATGAACAAGACTAATTACGGAGGCATAATTACACATCAACTTATGAGCGATTTTCATCAAACATTCATTTTGTCTCATCAGCTTCTGCCTAACAATAATACAAGCTGCTGCATTCCAACCTTCAGAAAATTCATTATTGATACTACAAATATTTAAGTAGCTCTGCAATTAGGGACATTATTTTCTTCAATACATGAAAACTTGTGATATTGTGTATTTTTTTTATTATTATTAAATGTAGTGTTTATTTTTTTTTAATACTGGGATCTCCTCTCTGTAAATAATTTATTCTCAAATGGTTGCTGTTTTTCTAACAGTTTCTAACGATAAAGTGTAAAAACTAAGCATATATCTGGAATGCAAATAAAGCAAAGCAAAATAAATATCACAGTCTTACAAAGGTTATTTAGTCTCTAACTCATAATTACTCTGTTGCCTTCATTAATCATAAAATAAAAAGTGAAATCAGATCTTGAGATATCGCAACCCTTTAGGACTCAGGTAAAATTTTCATTATCATCAAAAAGATGGAAGCCATCAGTAAAAAAAAAAAAAAAGTTTGATTAAAAAGTATTGATTGAGAATAGAAGGCCAGCCCGGTTATTTTCTGTAATCCACATAGAAAAAAAACACCCAGTTTTATGCCCTCTTTATCTTCTTCATGCTCTTTCTAACCTTCTGAAACTTCAAAACCTTCTTTAAACCATCATTGTTTTTCCTACCACAAGTAAAAACACAGTTCCATGAGTAACCACAGTGATGTAAATGCGTGTGCGTATACAGTAGTGACAGATCCAGCACATTGTGCAGCCCACACAGCCGCCTCGGTTGAGTTTTGAGTAACAGTTACTGAGTGTGAAGTTGACAGTGATGATCGGACAGCTGCTCTCACAGTGAATATGACTCACATTTGTTTAATGCGTTAAATACTTCTGAGGTGTAAAGGCTGATATATGTTATCAACTTTCATCTCCTACTGGCCCAGGATATTTAATTTGTGTCCATTTGAGCTATGTTACAGGATCTGTGTCATTTTATTGGTTTGTTTTCTGAGTTCTGTATATTTTGTTTTCTTAATTCTGTATATTTAAAGATCCAATATTTATGACATACATTAGCAGAATTTAAAATAAAAGCTGAGTGTGCAGATATGAACTGTAACCCCTTTAAAATGAAATGCAACAACTATGAACTTAAAAAGTTAGACTCATTCAGCATAAAAATAAGACAATATTTAGGGAAATCCATAGTTCAAATGTTGTCAGCTACGAGACAATAATTTCTAAACATCTTTAAAAACAATAAATGACCATGAAAATTACAAATTCTACATTTCAAACAGCATCACAGTTTGAGATCTGGGTTAGTAAAGTTTTTGTTACATTAATGAATTTCAAACTCACAGTATTATGTAATGTAACGCAATGTGCAAATTTCTTGTGAATATTATTAAAAAATGGAAAATATGTAATATCAAGACAAAAAGTCTTATCCCTTGAAACTATGCTTTATACACATGGTGCTCGATTTCTAAGTGCTCAGAGTCTTTGTGACCTAATAAACTATTTACACTAAAACTACACTGTTCTTTTTACTTTTAGCCCTCCTTATGTGTTAAAGATTTAAACTTTAAGGGTTATGATTAGGATTTCAGGTCATATACACACTGGTTGCTTTTGGTAACCTTTAGATTCTACATAGATTCTACATAAATTTTGTACAATATATCAAAATCCACGCAGTGAGAACTTAGATATGAACTCAAAGCCACAGTCAGCAGACTTTAGGGGAGAGCATGATGCTTTGGGAGCTTCCTCAGCAGCAATGACTGAAACTAATGACTGTAGTCAAACACAAAGAGGTGCTTGAAAGATTACAGCCACTTTAGACTTGGGGCACCTTTAAGGACAACAATAACCTGAAGCATACACAGCAAAAACACTGCTGTAGCTTCAGGACAGGTCAAACTTTACGTTGTGACCATAGCCTGAAATTAGGCCCTAAAAAAAGACATCTTGATGAGGGGTTCCATTTGATTTGATCTTGCAGTATATGGGAGGAAGACTAGGAATTACTACAGAAAATTGTCAAAACAAACAAAAAAAAAACGCTTAAAAACTACAACATTTTTGCAAGTATGAAGACTTCCATGCAGGTCAAATAACTAAATATAGGTCAGTACATACCAGTTCATGCCTGTTTTTATTTTTCAAAGGGCATGATTTTTTTATATCCTTCTATTCTGCCAAAAAGTAGAAACAACAGCTAATGGTTCCTCAGCAAATGTTTTCTACCAAAAACCCTTAATTACCCTTAACTTATTCAACAAACCATAGCACAGCACATTTTGCAACAAAACATATTGTATCACTAACAGTATGTTTACAAATCAAGCTGTAGTTTGGCATGATGGCTTTTGCTAGATGGTTGTGTAACATTTTAGTTTGCTAACAATTAGAAGGAGCCCCAGTAGATAGCCAAAAAAAAAAAAAAAAACACTAACAAAAAGGACAGAAAGCTTAAAGATGTACCAGAAAAAAACCTGTTAAAGTTAGGACTTCTGTCTACAGTTTGAAATTATATTGGTTTTAAATGAAATGACATTGGTTACCCTGGCAACCTACCGTCTTAGCTTTGCAAGAAACCACATGGTGGAAAACTTGACTGCAGCTGTTGGACATCAGGCACTGAAATAAGATCAATCAAATTTATTTTCTGTTAATTCCTCCTGTCCCGTCTCCATCTGATGGAGCTTTATGTTCAACTGTAAATGTCATTCCCCATTATGGGTTGGTTAGTTGGGGATGTGTAGTGTGGCATGCACTGGCATGGTTTTCTGTACTTAGTCTCCAAATTATGTCAGTAATGAAATCAAACAGTCCCAGTACAGCACCTTTTTTTGCTCATAGACTTTGCTAGCAGTACAATTCCCTAGTACTATGAGGACAAACAGAGCTGAGTCATCACATCAGTTAGTACTGTAAATCAAATTGTGAAATGACAACAATGAATACATCTAAGCTGCATTCATCTATCACCCTCTCATGCTCAATGTACTTGTGAAAGTGAGACTCATTCTGGGCAGTGACTAACAGGTTAATGACAGAAAACACTCATTCACCTCAGGCCAGAACTGAAACCAGTTGCAGAGATGAGGTTGGTTTTCTTCGCATGTAACTTGGGATGTCTTGACTAACTACTACTGAAGTAAGGTCTGTATTTGTTGTGATAATTTGAGCTACTCTTTTGAGAATGTTTACTGCAAACCAGGTTGTTCTCTTTTTATTTCTGAGAGTTTAAGTGTAAATTGTGCTTTGTCCTGATCTAAACATTTTAGTGCTTGATTAAAGGGTACCAAACTGATAATAAACCTGTTTCTCATTAAAGAGAAAGAAACATGAATCTTCAATCTAACAGTAATAATTGTGATAAAAAGTGAAACTTTGGGAATCCCCCAAAAAAACCTTTTCTAGATTTTTTAAATATAAATATTGCCCAGTGTCCTGGTGTGTACCTAGTGTTCGATTATGTTTCAGTTCCTTTATTGTCAACCAAGGGGGAGATTTGTTTTGCAGCCAGGCATTAAAACATACAGTGTAACAACAGACAAACGTACAAGTACCAAAATCATAAATATAAAAAACATAAATTTTTCAAATTATGAAGCAATCTGATCACGTTTTTAAATATAAGTAAGACGTGAAAATGAGACTAAAAATTGCATTTAATTGTAATATTTGTAGCAAATTAAAAATAAAAAAAAGATAGATTAAAAGTAACCTTACCTCAGCAGCTAAAAAGTTAGAAAAATATCTTCTGATTTCTACCAATTATTGCCATACAACCAAAAAAGTCTTTGGAGTTCATTAGGTGAGATAAAAATGCATCAAGTTTTATTGTAACTCGAATCCTGCACAAAGCAAAAATCCAGTTTCAGCCATTAAAAGGAAAAAAAGTAAAACAACACAAGTGAGTACTGACAAAGCCATCATGTTTTATTGATCAAAGGAACTAATGATAGACAGATATGTTTTCTAATTTTAATTACCTGACACATACTTATATTGTACCGCGAGACAACAAAAGTCCTGCATCATGCAAATGTGGAGCAAAGTTACACTTCCTTCATCATCATCATCATCATCATCATCAATGGAGCTCACTTCATGCTGTTTCCAAAGCTAAATATAGAGCAAGCTCTGATTCTTCATTCATGTCTCTCTGGGGTGTTTTCTGTTATTTTTGCGTTTCAGCATCTTGTTTTTTGCCGTCAGCAGCTGGATTTACAGCATTCGGGAGGCAGAATGCAGCATGTTATCAACAAACATCAGTGCTCCCATCAAAGGCAGGCAAAGCTATTCAGTCATGTTCCACTGACTGACAGCATTGTGAATTTTTAATGGAATATTTTATGTAGTTTCTCAAGAAGTTAATAAGATCTGATGCAGAAAGAGCAGCACTTCTGTGTTTAATATGAAGGGCAGTTTGTTAGTGACACCTATCAGGGGATTTCTGTCAGTGAGTCTCTTAGTTTGACCAACTGCTAAAGGCCTCAAAGCACTTTCAGAATATTCAATATAAGATTCATTAGCTACTGTTTCAAACTAAATGTGCCTGATGTCTTATTAATGCAGTATTGATTTATCCCTTTTATGGATTAACTCATCTTATAGAACATTGGCTTCAAATTGGTTTCCAGGGAGCTGTGAGATAAATCCAAAGGGAGGTGAAACGATGACTGGGAAATTAAAGAAATTAATTATTTTAGATACAACATCTAACCATTTGTGGAAAAAAAATATTGGTTTACAATCTGATTTTAAAATGTTCTAAATTAAGAGTCCAAAGCCTTGGGCAGAATGGGTGCATTTCTCTGGAGAGAGGTGCTGTTTCACTTCCACTGTAACTCAAATCCTGCACGAGGCAATCTGCAGAAAGGGATGCTTGTCCTTTTATCTTTTTCATTGGGATTTTTTTAACCAATTCTAAAATGGTTTTCCCTGTCCAATAGATTTCAGACATTTTCCAACTTATAAAAAATACATCTTTCAGTAAAGTGAAAATATACAAGCGTATCAAACGGGGTGATGCAACATTAGCTGCAAGCAAGTAGTGATGTTCTCTTTTGAGCTTGATATTTTCTGGCCTACATTTATTTATATTTTGGCAAACAAGCACTATGAAAAGTGTGTAACATTAGTAGTAGTAGTAAACCCTGTACAGAAAAGTAGGTAAAGAAGTTGGTTGGTTGGTTGGTTGAATGGATGGCTGGATGGATGGATAGATGGATGGAGGATATTTCATCAACACTTAATCTACAGGCTGTTGTAGTACAAAAAATGCTGACTCATATCAACCAAAACACAAATCAAATTGTTTTCTGTTGTTGTTGTTTGTTTTTTAATTAGATTTAGTTTTATTTAGCATTCATTGTTGAATATTTTTCACAACTCCCAAACTGGTTTATTTTTTGTATTTCTAACTGTTAAATTGAAGAAAACAACATCACAACAATACAGTTGTGACCCAGAGGTTATTTCCTAGGAAACAAGGTAACAAAAGGTGGTGTTCCTTGAGTAGAGGTTATAAGAAGGAAAAGTTACCTTGCATTCATGCCTTATAGACTGACCTTTAAAAATGCCAGCCATTGTCACCTAGGGACTGACCTGCTGCCAAGGAGAGCAGTTTCACCTCTACAACACCACCTACATTTATTACAACCACTCTACTTGAATTAACAAGAACCTCTTGGAGTGTATATATTTTATATATATATGTATATGTATATATGGTGTAAAAACTAACCCATAAAAGCAACTTTTTAACTAAACAGCAATGTAAGACAATTTTGCACAGTATTAAGCTTGTTTTTAAAGTCTGTTTCTGGGTGTAATCCTGCTTAGAATTTACATCTGGCATAACAGAAACGACTACATTACAACCTGACAGCAAACAGCAGTTTGAGACCCAGGCTCTTTGCATAAGCCTCATCTCCATATTTTCACTAAACTCATTTCACGACAACAAAAAAATTTGGAATTTAAAATGTCTCCACACACGTGCATACATAATATATACATGTGCATATTTTATCATTTGTTTTGCACTGGAGGACTCAACTTACACAGTCGGTTACTGTATGTGGCCTCGCTGCATATCCTGCATGCAAAGAAGCTTATATATACACTGCCTCTCTGATGCATCTGTCGCGGTGTCAAACAGGGCACTGTTTTCTTCCTGGCAGTGCCCTTACTAACGTTTCAGCCTCATGATGTGGAGGAAAACATCTCTACTTTGTTGTTTTTTATCCTCACTCATTTGAGCACAAATTTTTGAACATTTTGAATGTGTGAATGTTTTCTACAATACTTCTATTGACTGACGCAGGACCAGATTAGGGGTTTTCACTGGTACCCATCAGGTGTGAAAGTTAACAGTACCAGTGCCAAAAACACTTAGTGTGCTAATTTTACTTAACGACTACATTTCAAGACATAAAAAAGCTGCTTTGTTCATCCGTGACTACTAGGAAATGGGTTCAGATTTTCACAAAGGCTTCAGTAACATACAATAAAGTCATTAAAGTTAGCTGTTTCACTTGTAAACAACAACAAAAAAACTATTACATGTTTCACGCATGTGACAATGAGGGAACTTAATATGCACATTATAAAAGAACTCACTAGGAATATATCTAAAATGAAGACTGGCCAGAGAACTCACTTTCCTATTTTGGTGTAGATGTTTTTGACCAAAGGTGAGCTTGAGATAGATAAATAAATAAATAAATAAATAAATAAATAAATAAATAAATAATATTGCAGTTATAAAAGTTAGCAATTAATAGATTCAGCAAGTCATTGTTCTGACCTCCATGTTGCCTAAATCAAGCATCCCATTGGTCATTGATCCCATATGTCCATCTTTTCTTTTTTTTTACTTTGCCTAAAGTAAATCCTTGATTTTATTTTGTTCTTAACAAAAGAAAAAAACATTTATAGTTTATTTTACTAGGTAAAATAAATTGTTGTTGTGAAAAAGTCAACATTTTGTGACTTGAATTGTGAACAAAAGAAGGTGAAAATGTTTCTAATTGTATCCAATGTGACATTAATACAATGATGTTCATTTTAAAAAAGAATATAAGTTCAATACAATTAAATACCTTTTTGGATCCAGTTTGTCAAAAAGGACTTGTATTTTTGTTTATATGAAGTATATATTTTTACTTTATCACAAATATAAAGCCAAAATTTGCTTTGAATCAAGTTTGGTTCAAGTAGTACAGTTTTATCATGTAAGAAAGTAATTACATTTAACAATCACAAATGAAGCTACACATATGTGTTTTATACTTTGGAATATATTTATTATGTTAAAGGTTCTCAACGCTGCTTTGATATTTATTTTATGCAACATTTTATTCTTTAATTAGAAGTGAAATATCCATGACCGCACTGCTTCCCACACACAAGCTGCTTTACAGAACAGCCCTCTTTCTATACACCCCCTCCTCTCCCCTCCACACACGCACACACACACACACACTTTTTTCTTTCCTGAGAGTCCATGCATTAAGATTAAGCATCATGATAATCATTAAATACCAGTTGGTTGAAGCTAAGCTAACATTAACTCATCTCTGTTTGATTTTGCTTAAAACATGTTTGAATTATGCAGCAAAAGACCTTTTTAGGTAATTCACATACTCTGTGATGCAGTGCTAAATATAAGCAAATCAGTTTGATACATCCTCTGCTTTGAGTACACACTGCTGCATTGTTATAGAAAACACAGCAACTTTAATGCAGAGGAGGGTTTTGTGTGTGCGTGTGTGTGTGTGTGTGGGGGTGCTGACTGGTGTATTAATGGGTCTGGTCAAGATCTTGTACAGTGGGCGGTGCTGGCTTGGGATGCCTGTNGGGGGGGGGGGTATGAGAATGTGTTTAACAGCTGGTCAGTTTTGTCTCATAGTCTGAAACAATGAAAGCTTTGGAGGCTCTAAAAGAGGTGTTGTGCACTATTAAGAACTGTATTGTGCAAGTAAACCAGGCATTTCTAAGATAGCTATCTAAGTTGGGAAAACAACTGGTTAGCATGGGTACTTAGACTACAGTAAATGAATGAAGAAAAGGGGGAAAATGTGCTGCAAAGCTGCAAACTCAACATATTTTACTATCGCACATCTGCATCTGCACATCTGGGTTTAACTAGATGTTGTCAAATCAGCATCTTTTCTTCCAAACAATCTGCTGAGCTTTGGGTAAGCTTATATCTTGTGCAAAATGTTGCAGAATAAGGTCAGTAGATTGACATCACCACATATGACACTGATTTACAGAGTCAGCCAGTTTTTTGGACTACTGCATTCACAGGGACTTTTACACAGATCAAAACATTGCTAACAGCAGGACAGAGGGATGCACAGAGGATTCACTCTGACCCCAAATCTTTCAGACACCTCATTTACAGCTCAGCAGACAGTATGCAAATATCTTTAGATAGATGGTGTCATAGGATATCCAGCATCATGTATTTTTACTATGATAGGTGTGTTTGCAGAGAAAGATTGAATGTGACTTGAGGGGTAAATTCACCAGCTTCTTGATGAACAAGATTTAGCTAGTTATACCAATAGTGTTGCTTTTCCAGAGAACTGTGAAAGACTAGACAAAGGCAAAATTCTCAAGTTTTTTTTAATCACTTCTCAAATGCTGATTTGCATAAACATTACACTGACTGTTAAAAACCATCTAAGTCAATGTCTTTTAGTGAAATTTGACAAGACAGTCAAAGATTTATACAGAAATCTAGAACACAAAACAGAACCAAACTGTTTTGTCAATGGAACAAATAGAAAACAATGATCTGTTTTTTGCACTAAACAACCAAAACAAAGGAGCATTTATTCTGACCCATCCATTCATCCATCTATCCTTCTTCAGGTTGTGGGTGCAACAGGTCCAAAAGGAAAACCAGATCTCTCTCTCTCTCCTGCCAGCACCCTCCAGTGCCTCAGATTTTGAGGTTTCTCAAGGTAGAAGGAATATATAAGACATTCAGTGAGTTTCCATTCAATAGAAACTTTTACAGATACTTAAACAGGAAGCATTCTGATCAGATGCCTCAGAAGCACGTGTGCTACATTTTGGATCAGCCCACAATTCCTGCCCACCATTCTGCTTACACAATACCAGACTTCATTTTTTTTATTCAGTTAGTGGATTATCATGAAGCTAGTTTCTCCTGTTTTCTTTGGGCAAACCTGAGCCTCAGGAACAAATGCTTGGCCACCGGGTGTTTGCCAGAGAGTTTTCCCTTTAGGCTTGGCTTCAGTGGATACCTTGGTGCATTCTTATTCCTGGTTTTGTTCCATCAGTCTTTGAAATGTTCTTAGTCTGACCCCCTTTCCTGAGACCAATCTGTCATGGAACACCCTACCAGAATCTAATGTCCCAGACAAAACATGCCCCCTCTATCACATTAAGTTGGCAATTCTACAGAGGGGGATTGAGATAACTGCAATGACTTTGATGTACACTTAACAGAAAAGCTTGCAGACACGCATGCATTTCAGCTGTAGTTTTTTTGTTTTTGTTTTTTTGGTTGACATATTTCTTCATTAACAAACTACAGCACTGTTGCTATCCTCACATAAGAATCCATCCATCATTTTAATGTTATCATTGTTTCAAAATGACTTCAGACAAAACCTGACATTTCTGTTCTGAAAGGTTGGACACGTAATAGTTGGCATGTAGTTCCCAATGCTGAATAGCTGTTTAGACCTTTATTGTATTTTTTTACCTTTCTTATTATTCTAGTTTAAAAAAAATAATAAAATAAAATCATGACAAAAGAATGTATATAAATACAAACTGAAGTTATGTTACTGTAGTCACTGCAGGCTTGATTATGTAGTCTAGTGTTTTCTAGGTTCTATTGGACAAATGAGTTTTCTACACCAGGCTGACAAGCCAAATAAATACAAAAAGAATGAAATACTGCCTATATGATGCATTCATACTTGAATGCTCAGCAGGACAGATAAAACAAACATACACCTGGTTACATCTATAGCTGTCTGTGTAACAGATTTAAAGCCTGTGGCTTGTAGGGGTTGTTTTGTTTGTGCTTGTGTAGAAATAAGAGGCCTGCATGTTCTCAACTTGTTTTATATAGCACTGTTGCCTCACAGCAAGAGGGCTGAAGGTTCAAAACTCAGCTGTGGATTTCCTACGTATAGTTTGGATGCTCTCCCAGTGTATGTGTGGGTTTTCTCCAGGTACTCTTGTTTCCTCCCACAGTGCAAAGGAACAGCGTGCTTGTAAGGTTAAATGGTAACTAAACTGTCACTAGGTGTGAAAGAGAGCATGAATGGTTGCCTGTCTTGTTCATCTCTTTGTGGCCCTGTGATGAACTGGCAACCTGTCAGGGGTGTACCCCGCCTTCACCCAATATCTTTTGGAGATAGGCACCACATCCAGCTTCATGTGACCCTGCAGAGAAAAATTAAATGCATTAATAAAAATTAATGCATGGACTTTTTGAGCAGAAATGTTACCCAAAGCAAAACAAAATGAAAAAGGTCATGAAACAAAGTTGATGATTGGACATGTGGTTAAAAAGGCATCACAGTCCACCCATGAGGCAAAAGGGTTACTCTGTGTTTCTGCATCAGTTTAGAAAAGGAGACACTCTAATTTAGATATCAGGGAGATGTGAAGGCTAATTTTATGAATTGCTTCTTATGTAAGCTGACATTATCACCAACATTATTAAACATTCAGCATATCTGCTCTTATTTTGTTGTTCCATTCTGTTGGACAAGTCATTCCTTGGAATAATTGGACATGGAGACATACAGTTTCTGAGCCAAAAGTGTCTCTTCATATAACAAAGCAACAGTGATGACACTATGTTCAGTGATTTTTAACATGATGCACTCCGAATGGCTGCGCAAAAAAGGTAAAGTGCTCAAAAACAATGTTAGGTGGAACACCTTTCCTTGAAATGGCCTCTCCTTCTTCACTGGGTCCAAATAAAAAAAGATAGGCCAAAAAATAAAATACAAGAAAAACAACAACAACAACAGTGTAGACAAGTCTTTTAAGTAGACCACAGATGAATTGTAGATGGTATCTATAAAAGAAACCTTGCTACAAGTGACTTAGAAAACTTTAAACCCACTCAATAAATAAACAACAAAAACAAGCTGGATTCAGTTTCTATTTAGTGTGGTGCTGCAGTACTTTGGGCTTGATTACAGATCTGAAAAATGATTCTCAGTGGAGTTTATCTTCCTTGAAACTAATTAAAAGTTTAGATAGGTCTACAAATCAACCATAATTTTCACATGTACTTTAAGTATATTTAAGGGTCAAATTTGTCGTACTCATTGTTTTACATAATTGATACGTTTTCATTAATTCACATTTGTGTATGATATACATTAATCAATGTATTATTATTTAGAGGTGTTATTCATCGTGTCTCTTAATGCAACTATACTACTGCTTTATTGTGAATGGATCCTTAATACAGTTCAGAACCTGACAGAAGGGATGTTGGATGTGCAATCTTGCCTATAATTGAGTGACAGTAAACACTGGATGCACAGATCTTTAACACCGTGCATTTAAATAATTTGTTGGCTTCCTCTATCCGCCTCAATTGATTCCTTAAGGAGAGTGGATAAGCAAGTAGTCGCACTCTTAATTGATTACTTTGAGGTAACTTATTTCCAGTAAAGTGTTCAGAGACTGTGCAGCTTTATTAATTTCCTTTGTGAGGCTCTGTAGCTTGGATTATATTTGAATTATTTGACATTTATAGGCACACATGTCGTGTGTATTATATCAGGAAACTAACAGCTACCACAGATGTATTGAAACACTCTGGAAAGGAACACTGTGTCTACATCCGGTTAGTGAAACCTTTTCCCAGTGTGCCTTGTTTCACTTTGTTACATCAACTATAATCCAGAGTGACAGCTGCTGATGACCTGCGTGACTTGTATGCCAACAACAGAGTCTCAATTATAAGCCATAAAATTGTAACTATCTGAATTCTGGTTGAACTTTCACAACTCCATGCCTGTTTGTGCCCTAAAGATGTTAAATCCACAGGGAACTGTGGGCACTTGGTCTGCTATAGGTTGGTTTATAGAGAGACGAAGAACACTACTTGCAGGCCCAGGAATCTCATTAGCCATATTGTGTTGCTAGAATGAAAGCAGAGGTGTTCTTGGCAACACCTAACCACTATAACCAAGGGAGTCAGGAAATCTCTGTGGCTTAGTAAAACCCCACACTGCAGAGAGAGCTTGTCAATTGGATTTGGAGGAGGATATTCTGCATTGTGTCACTGTGATAGTGGTAGAAATTGCATGACATAAAAATGACTATTGTTCTTTTTACTTATATTATTCTTCAATTTAGTTCAAGCTTTTATTGTGTCAGTTTCAAGACATTATTGCCACTGATGGTTTTCTTTCATTGGCCGGAGCAGATAATCTCTTAGAACCAATATTTTCATTGTTAGATGGTTCATCGTTAGCACAAATATCTGCCTCTTCTATATAAAGAAATTTGTGTCAATTTTGTTCACCATAGCTTCTTGTAATACACTCAATATATTGATACATTACTGTTTTTTGTTGACCATTTGGCAGTGCATGTGTCTAGCAGATGCAGGTCTAAGGAGGAACCTTGTTTTAACAAAGAGCTGTATTATTCTACAAAAATAGCACTAATTGCAATGAGACTTAAAGATAACTTTTGTTTATTCACCTTGTACAGTGCAGCCTAGATTCAGAACACACTGTCTTCTCCAAAATAAATATGAAACCTTGGAGTGTCTATCTTTCTTTTTGTGTGCTTTTATCTTCTCTCATTAGGATGAAAAGCAGCAGTGGGTTCTGGGAGGACCTGTACTCTGACATGGCTGCAGAATTTTAATGAGGAGATGTGTTAAAGTTGTATATTTTGCCCAAATCTAGATTTTCTCCTTTTATAAAGTTATCAATTTTTGTCAGGAAGGACTCTTTTGATATCCATGTGAATCTTCCAGTTTGACCTTTATATATTTTTTGCTACCTTCTCTTTAATTCCAGAGGCTCAAATCAAAGACTCAGAGAGACGTTAAAGGCTGAAGATGTCATTCTGATTGAGCTTGCACTCTATTGTGTGCTTTTAAAGTTTAAGTGTTCTTTTTTCTCTAAGATGCCACATCTAATGACGGGAAATAATGTTACCTCTGTCTTTATTTGTTACTCTGTTTAGATGATAAATTAAAGCAAAGTCTTCTTGTTTTGTGGAGTTTTAAACTGCATTCATTAATTTAGGATATTCTCCTGTGTCCCTCCCCATCTCATTGTAGGTGACTTGTTAGACCAAATAGAGACAAATGCAACCAGGAAGCTGCAAATTTGATTCGGATTCCCTCTTCTTCACATGAGTCAATATGTGTTTGGATACCTGACCTGACCACACAGCTTGAATCTGTAACTGTGAGTATGAATCTGATGCACACAATTTGTGTGTTTGCTCCATTGTCATAATTTGATGCAGCAAGTCTGAGCTAATCCTATAATATCAATTCATAACACAATCCAAACCACCACTGATACAAAGAACACTCACTAGTACAGCCTTTTAGTAATACTTGAGATTCGCTTTTGTTCTTTCAGGGTTTAGAATAAGATTTTGTATGTCTTGCACTTTGCTGTGTGTATGTTTACGTTGGTGATTTTACCAGTTAGTTTTCATTTAAAAATCACTTAAAAGCTGAACTCAACCTAAGCTAGAAAACCTGTATTTGTAAGTTATGATAGATGACTTTAGAGGGGTTTTAACCAGGTCTTGATATTTTTCCTAATTTGTAGCCAGATTGCTTTATTAGGTAAACCTAAGAATAACTTTAAAATGAGGAGAGAGCAAATTAACACATAGTAAACTGTAAATTTAACTTCTGTCTTTAACAGTAATAATCATGAATAACTACTACCTCCATATATAAATTTCTTCACCTGTTTTGAAAGATAAGTATTATAGTAAGCTTTAAAGCCATGCTCTGTTTGGTATTTTTCTCTTAGTAAACACAAAAAAAGCTGTTTCAAAGGGCAGATATCAATACATAAAATATTTGTGTCAGATTTCCTTTGTAATGATAAAATTATTTATTTAATATGTTAATTGTAGATGGGTACAGATTACAATGCCATCATATTGACCAAATATAATGTGTAAAATAATATAAAGACAGGGCATAGGAAAAATATGAATCACATTAACAATGTAAACTGTCAGGATTTGGGTTTTGTTTGGATAAATCTTTAAGTTTTTTTTTGTATTGGGTTTATTGTTTCATGTTTCTATAGTTCTGTTTTATTTCTTTAGTTTTATGTTATAAGTCTTTGTATAGTTTTTGCTCCTTGTGCCCTTTGTGTTCTTGTCCTCTGCTCATTTCTTGTCAACCTGCCTCACCGCCCACACCTGTCCCTTGTTGCCAATCAGTCACCTGTTTCCACTTCCTCGTTACCCTCAGTCTTTAAAACCTGGTCATCTTCCTCACTTACCCGCTGGTTCATTATCACTTTTATGTGCTGTCTGGGTTTCCTTGTGTCTTGCCCCCAAATCTGGTGTTACTAAGTTTTGGTTATTTAGTTTCTGTTGCTGACACGTTAGCCTTTTTATGTTTGTTTAAACTAAATTAGTCCTCCTTCACAGAGCTCATTATGAGTCTGTGTATTGGGTTCACCTCACTCACACCTGACATAAAAAATAATTCTAACCCAAATTAACAACAAATTATAAAAAAAAAACGACAGCAAAAATATGTATATATAAATTCATTCTTTTGGGCAAGTTTTTATAAGATATAAACTGAGTCTTCGTCAATGAAGCCTTTCCACTTCTGAAAGTAAAACATAAAATCTGTTAAAACCCACATTTTTGTCCATCAGTCACAGACTCTGCTGACAGCCTTTTCCAGCACTTGGAGTCATTTTCTCTGACAGCAAACATTTTTCTCTTTTCGTTTTTTTTTTTTTTTTAACTTATCATCTGTGACAACTGAAATTCTTGGCTGTTTGACAGATTGACTCCCTGCTTTTTTGGCTATAAAGATGTCTCAAGATGCTATTTTTGTCTACACTCATCATGAATAGATATCTATCATGGAGACGAAAAAAAAATTTAACAACTCCTAAAAAACTGCTACGAAACTAACCAAACACAAACACAACATTTCAGTTGCAAATGACTCAAAACGCACTCTGTAGAAAATGGTTTACCATGAGGTGTTTATTGTTCTGCACAGCTGATGTGCCTGCTTTTAAAAATCTCCTCCCCAAACTATAAAATATACTTTAATCGAAGACAGTTTTCTTTACTTTTTTTTTTTTATTTGGGTCTAACATTTGCAAATCACTTATTTTCAGATGATGTGGAAAAAGGAACACAAACTGTATTTTAATTTACACTTTGAGAATAAATCATATTTATGTTAAAAAGCAACTGTAAATATAAGTTATTGTTAATCCATCAGGAATCAGATCAAATATACAGGTTTTCTGAATGTTAACACCAACTTATAAGCATTGGTGGTTCATGCTGGACAATTAAGTCATGTATTATGAAAAGAAATGCATATAAATAACATGACCGTCATCCAACAAAAATGGAAAATTGCTGAAAAAGTATTTTTTCTAGCCTCAAAACAATGACAGGACTCAAGTCAGAAAAAAAAAAATCAGTTTGAAAATAAATATAATTTTAAAACTGCTGGTTGTGAGACCTAAAAGAGAGTAAGTAAGTAATTTATGAGAATTCCTACATATTTTTTTTATCATGTTTGTCTAAAGTGACAGTGCAACTCACAAAATCCTGAAATTACAGTGTTGAGATTTTTAAAACCTGCTGATGCTTCAGGTTTTACCATGAGTTGGTGGAAAAACATGCAGTAAGGGACAGCTGTGTGGACTCAAACTTTTCTTAATGAGAAAGCTCAGAGAGCAGACAGCCAGGTCGGTACAGCAGTCAGATTGATTATATACACTGTATAGACTGTAGTAGGTGGACATTGTGACATTGTGAATTGCAGTTTGGCTCAACTTTGAGTCTTTACCATTTCCATCTTTCTGGAGCCAAAAATCATCATATATGGACAAGAGTAGGAGCTGGAAATGGACACATATGTTTTATGGGATCATTAAAAAACAGACTAAATTAAGGAAATATTGGAAATGAAAGCAAAAGACTTTGTAGGAAAAAAATCTAATGACATAGCACTTATAAGGATTTGCTTTGATGGACGTCTGCTGGTGCCAGAGAGCTTTTGGACTAAAAGCAAAGAGGTCATCCAAACTGTTTGCACCTAAAGACATGTTTATTTTATTTTTTTTTAACTTAGGATTGACCCATCTCTTTTACAAAACTAAGGCTGCCTTACATTGGGTTCATATTTTTCTGATCTAAATCCAACTTCACTGGGATTTGGTGGATCAAGATACTTTATGCCTGAATGTGCAGCTAACAAATGCACTCATGTCATTAGAGCACAATCTTAATGGAATATTTCCAACATCTTGTCAACTTCCTGACACTAAAAGCAGTGAGAAGCACTTTCTAATGTTAGCACTCTGTTCCAAAAAAAACTGCATGTTTGTGTGTCACCGTCAGCCTTACATAGACCTTTATTTTAGTACTTTTTTCATGTTATACCTGTCACCCAATCTTCTTTTCATTTCACATGCAGGGATTTGGGATCAATAGGTTATTATTTCTTTTCAGAAGTCAGTGATAGAAATCAAAAATATGTTTTTACTACACATCTTCCATGAGCTGGCTTTCACTTTGAGCTATTTGAGAACCAGCCTGAATGCCAAACTCCTTTATTAAACATCTTTGACACGGATAAAAAAAGCATATTGCCAACAGCCTTGGATGCCAAATTTTTAAATAAAGTTGTCTTGCGATCTATTATCTCTTAGACTATATGTGGGGGATGAGTCTCAGCTACTACTACACTAAATTTAAGCTTATTATCTGTAAAAATGACAGTTTTGTCATGGCCATTTTGAAAAGAGTTGCCCCTGAAGATTATTCACTTGTAGATGTACATCCAATGATTATTTTTTGGAGGTTTTTATTAAAATCCATTCTGTGGTGATAAGACAATTGCATGATTTCCCACCTTTCATGCAGGTGGGAAAAAAGTAATTTAGAATAGTTTTGTAATCTGTTATGTAGGTTTTGAACAAATTGAAACTATGCAATAAAAGTATTACTTTGCAGAAGCAAGCAAAGTAGAAAAATACTGCCTTCTGTCAGTTGGTACTGAAAGGATTTCCTTTTTAACAAAGTAAAAACTTATTCTTATAAAAATACAACAGTCACCTAATATTTTGTAAGAACCACCTGCCACATATTTTCAGTTAACATCTGAACAGCCTGCGCTGCAGTGACTGGTCGATATGAATCACTTCAACAGGTCAAACAATCAGCAAAATCCAGAGTGTTCTAAATTATGCGGTTGGATTAGTGTCTTAAATCGTTTCCCCAGACTCGATCTCATTTTATTTTTTTCTTTCTCACAGAAAATTGGCATCATTTTCTGCTGTCACTGCAGAGCTCATTCTTCCCTATTATCCCTGGGACAAAGCTGCCATGACATTGAGTTAATCTGTGATTGTTTCAGTTTTTCCTTCAAAAAAAGAAAGAGAGAGAAAAGACAAAAAAACAGATAAGAAGGTGCAGGTATGTAGTGGCAAGAATGTGCAAAATCAGAGGTGCAATAGAGACCTTTTAAGATGCAAACTGATAAGATTGGGTCAAATTGTATCAATCAATTAATCAATCAATCTGTCTGTCTATCTCACTGCTCCAGTATTGTATGTTGTGAGTTCATATTCTTTACCCACACCAAGAACCAGGCTAGTAGTTTTGCAGTGTGCTTTATTATCTTCACTTGGGGACCTTGCTTGCTTATTTTTAAAAAGTTGTTAGAGGCAAACATTAGACAAAAGATTCAAAAGCTGCACTGATTGCTTGAAGCAAATTCATTCTAACAAAGAATTCCTTTGTTCTTGTAGATTTCTGTCAGCAATGTCAACTTGTTTTCTCTAGTTGGAAAATGAACTGGGATGTCTCTCTCTGGAGTTAGCATCTACTGATTCATCATCTTTTTTATTTTGGTTCTTTCAGGCCAACACAGCAGAGATTTGTTTTAAGTAAACAAACAAAATTCTCAAGAATGTATGTGATACTCTTTGGTCTTGGTTTAGATTTTGGATTATGTATGCTGATAATGTTGTGTTCCTTTAAATCTATCTATTTTTTTTTTGTTTTTGTTTTTTTTTTTTGTTTTGTTTGAAATTTTATTTAAACCAGTGTCATTGAGCTTCTAAGCACAGTTAAATTAAATCTGAGGTAATACCAGGTCTGCTCCAGTACTTCGACCTAGAAGCCTCTTGTTTGAGACAATTTAATTAGTGCAGTGACACTAATTCCACTCATCCATCCATTTATATATGCATATTGCTACTAGGAAAATGTTGTTTTTTAGCTTTTTTTTAATTTCATTTTTAGTATAGGTGGGGGTGCACAGAAATGCTCTACAGGTCATTTGTTTGAATCTATCTCTCATGATTAAAGTCTGAATTGGGAGGACATCCAGGTGGCATAATAAACTGAGCAAACTTCAATATAGAGAACCAGTGTACAGTTATCAATGCTTTTTGTGCAATTTCTAACTTTATTTGCATTTTTTTTATATAGTGATTTCTGATTCATCTATCTCTAAACCTGGCAATATTGTTTTCTCTACCTAACCTTTTGGAACTGTCTCTACCTGAATATCCTCACTGGGTGGAAAACATTTTACAAAAAAGTTAGGTTTTAGTTGTCTTTATTAGCCTGTATTCATCCTGAAGTTTTTGTTTGTTCGTTTGCTTTGGGCAAGAAATAACATGGTTAAATCATCTCTGTGCATAATTAAACCATATCTATCTAACAATTCCATAGGATATTTTTTTGTTTAAAAAAATATCTGTAACCTACTTTTATTATGGCCACATTGAGCTAGTAAAATGGCTCCTTTCAAATTATTTAACTACCTCTAATTATCTCCCTACAGGTACACATTGTTCGCTTGAAAAAGAAACCCGGAGTAGGAAAAAGATGGCTGTACCTGAGAATTGCCTTCTTGCTCCCTCTCCTCTCAGCAGGTTATCAAAAAGATGATCGCAAGTTAGAATCACCCCACGATCTATTGATTGCTCTTGTCAGGGTTCACAGTCTGGCTTCATACATTGGTCTACACTCGTTTGTCCCATTTAAGTTTCCTGGGAGCCTGAGGTGAGCCCATCCTGCAGCTATTTCATTCATCCCACCCTTGCAGCCACCAGCCTCATTGGACCTTTCACCACCATGCACAAGAGCCCTCTCACACTTCACTAATCCCCCTCATTAAGCCAGGCCCTAAGGCTCTTTTTACTGTTCATCTATTCCCATATGCCTTGTACCCACACTTGTGGCTCTCATTTTTTGGTAGCATGTGGAAAAATCAGGAATTTTCCATGTGCAATGTGTGTCTAGATGCTGACATCTCTTTAAGGTACAGAACCAGGTAAAATGAGGAAAGTCAACTCTTCTGGCTCTGTCTCAGGAGAAAAGGGAAATATAGTTAGGTAGATGTCTGTCTATAAGTTTTCATCTTTTTAAGGTGCATTTGGTGTTGAATGCTTAAGGTTTTCTTGCTGTTTATATATTTTTGTCTTAATGCAGTATTTGAAACCACACTGAGTCTGATGTTTTGAGACCATAAAAATAAATTAAAGCCAGTAAAATCCGGTTTTCTTCATGCAGTTTTATTCGGTCTTCTCCTCGACTTGTGTAAAGGTTGTGGCAGTGCGGCAAAAGCTGAGAGGATCTATTTTAACCTCCCTTTGAAGTTGAGCTCTCTGGATTTCCCTATTAAAAACTTGTTATTGTGAGTCATTGTGGAAACAACTGAAACGAATTGGGAGCTGCATCGTCGGTGGCCAACCTGTCTCTGAAAATGTAGGCGATCCTGTCGTGTAACCCACTCTGACATACGATGCTAAAACTCAACTGACAGCAGCGGAAGATGGGCTCAAAGGATACAACTCATCCTCGCTGAGACCGAATCACAAAGTTTAGCAGCTTTAGCACAAAAAATATGCTCAGAGTGATAGGATGCTCTATAAATTGCTTGCAGAGGGGATTTTTTAAAACCAAGGAGGGGAGGAGATTGGGCGTGAAATGCCGTACCACAGAGGAATTTAATGTGTTTGACAAGGTAGGAAAAAGTGACAAAGTGAGGAACCTGGAGTTGTCTAGGTGATAACAGATGAAAACGATTCAATATTTACCTTTTTATGCTGTAGGTGGCACACAACAAGTATACTGTGTGAAAAATTTACCTCCAGCTTTGAAGTATGTTTAATCTGTTTCGTTTTTGTTGGGAACAAAATTAGACATTTGAAAATGCATAAATGCTATGGAAGAAATAAGTTATAAGTTATAAATATGTTAATTTAATATTGTGGGTGTTTTCACTGATGTAACATCTTGATTCCCAACATGTTTGCTGTCGTTCCTCTACAAATTAAAATGATTCAGTATAGACATCAAGTAAGGTAACATTTCACATGCATTTCAATCTGCATGGTTCTCAAAGTTCAGGTCAGGACCCCAGTTAACTGTCTTATCCATGTAGTTTTAAAAATAATTAGTAATGACACCTTTGTTGTAACAAGAAAAAACACTACTATTTAATATAAACAAATATCTTAGTAGAATTGGTTGTTGAAGCATGGATGAGCATTATAAAGATGCTTTATTTTTATTTATTTATTTTTTTAGTTTGCCACTTGTTCTTTTGTCCTCTAGTGAAGACTGAAGGTTCTTTTTTATAACCTAGCAGCAATAGCCTCCTGGGAGAAAAGTCCTGAAAAATTATGTCAATAGCTTTCCGGTGCATAAACAGGTGCCTTAGGAAACGCATCTCTTTTACATAGAAATAGGTCACAGATAAATTACAACTGTATTAATATACCATATCCACAATTTCAGCTGCACACTAAATTATTTGTGTATTTATTTTTGTATTGAAATTTGTTTTGTTTGACTAATTAGGTAAATCAATGACCTTCCACAATTTATTAGTTTAAGTTTTAATAGATGGCAAGTTTCCTAAAAGGGTAAAAAAAAGATAGTGAGTAGAGAAAATCATGCGTTGATGTGTGGAAAAACAAATTGGACAATGAAACAACTTTTTAAAAGAGTTAAACATTTAATACATTTAAACAATAGCGATTTATTTACATAAGATACTTTATTTTCAAATTGTTGTGCTATTAACAGTTTCTTTTCCCTCAATATTGTCCTTCAGTTTGGTCGCATGATTCTGAATCTTAATTTGTAGATTCTCAATCCTAAATTAATTTAGCTTTGCTTTTGTTCATTTTTACCAAAATGGCCATTTTGTAATTTATAAATAATCCTTTTTATTACCTGATTTTTTTTTTTCTAATTTATAATTGTGAAGTATTGCAGCTATTTTGGCAAAAAGAAACACAAACCACCCCAGTTTTTTTTTTTTTTTTTAAAAGAGGGGTCTGGACTGTAGAAGCTATAAACATACATGTTTACTGCTTTTATTTTTATTTACTTTGATTCTGTTTTTATTTATTTATTTATTTATTGAGAGAGAGAGAGAGAGAGAGATTGTAATAGAGTTTTGACCTTTAGAGGCTCAATATACAAAATGATATTTGCAGCAGTTTCAACAATATTTCAGTATTTACTTTGCCCTTTAGGCCAAAAATAAACCTTTATTTTCTTTTTTTTTATGAAGAAGGTTTACGTGTGTGGCGTGTGTGGGTGTGTTGCTACAGGTGCTGCTCAGATGATGAAATGCATCTGCAGGAAGTCTACTTTAAAGGCCTGTCAGTCACTGATACAAAATGCCATCTGCACTTGTTCAAGGGCAGGAATTCCAGGAAGTTAACACTGGGAGGGAAAAGTCATAGATTTTTATCCCCTCTCTTGATTCTTGCTTAATAAATATTATAACAGTGCTACAAGCCTCAAGGTATTCAGATATGTATGCTGCTGCATAATAAATCTCTGCCGAACAGGCTGATCCTGGACAACTTAAAAGTCTTTATGGCATACAAGCAGAGGTTGTTGCATTTATTTGGTAAACTGATCATCTGATTGCACCCAGAATTGTTTTAATTGTCTTTCTGAACAAGATAGTTTTAATGTTTTCCCAAGCTCTTCACATGGATTTGTGAGGTTTCAGGATACTGGTAATGTGCACTCTTTGATCTTTCCTACACTAAGTGATAGAAATGCATAGCACACTAAAAGCAAAGTAAAATTTAGAACCACATCGTTGAACTGCATTTCGTAATGCTCATATATTACAGTTATGAGATCCTGATATATAAAAACTATATCTTCGGTTCATGGAGACATCTGGAATAATTTCTCTTATTTATGTAGCTTCAGAGAAAGATTCAATTGACATATTAATTAGAACATCTTAAATTAAACATAAAATGTGTTATAGTTGGGAAACAAAAGGTGGAGAGTAAAAATATAATTTGAGTTAAGACCCTGAGTTTTGTGCATTTTGCAAAATAAAATACACCATTTCTCTAGCTTAATTTAAAGAAAAAAGAAATGTTTATAGTGCACTCTTTAATGCACTGACAATTTGAATTCTTTCATACTCAACAAAATCCTGAAACTCTATTATCAGACACCTAACATTTTAGGCAAGTTAATGTTTTTCTTTGTAATATAAAGTTGAGAAAGTATCCTCTGATAGAGTTAACTGAGGGTCTGAGACTCCTTCACCATTGCTTTACAAAGCACCAATAATATAACTGCACAAACACCAGCAGCACTGGCACCCAAGATACGTGTGATTTGCATCGCTTTGCAGTTGTCTTTCAACAATAATATTAAAAGAAAATCTAACTATGACCCTCTATTAGAAACACAGCAGGTAATGAATGGCAGAGAGAAAGAGCAGATTTAGATTTAACAAGCTGTAGTTTTTCAGGTCTGAAGTCTAGTGGCAAAACTGAAAGAAGAACATCTCGCTTCCACAGAGAGGAATCACATTAAGGCATTTCCAAATCAGTAGGTTAAGTGCTGTAGTTACAGACTGTAAGAGATGGTGGCATGATGTACATCCCTGGAAAAAATGTTGAATTCTATCTTCCCTGACATGTCTGCTCTCTTTTTTTAAAGTCAGCAGTGTTCAAGTTTGTTCATTGCATGGATCCCCATCGTTGTCTGATTTTTTTGTTTTTCTTCCCCCCACAAAACAAAGTTTAAGAATGTTTCTGCCCCACCTTGTTAATGTTTCAAACTTCTGTTTGGATAAAGTGCAGTACCTTTAAGTTGTCCTTAAATAAAAATGCTCTTTTCATATCTGCCTTCTACATCCTCAGTCCTGCTTTTGCGTCAACTTCAATCGTGACTACTTTTCACCGGAATATATGTATAAATTGTAATTGGAGTGTTTATGGTCTCTGTTGTGATTTGGTTTGCATTTGAGTTTTCTGAAGATCCTTGTTTTTCAGTGTTTTCCATGTTCCCATCCAGCAAGTTTCAACGTCTGTGTTTGCCTTGTCTTACATCCCTGTTATTCATCTGTAATCATCCCAACTTTATTTACTCTCTGATCAATCTTTCCAACCAATCCTTGTTTTTGTGTTTTCCTGGCAGATCCTTATATTTAATTCTGTACCCCCCCCACACACACACACACACTCCCCATTTGCCCAATTTTGTTTAACTTTTTTTAAATACCTTTTTTAAATACCTTCTTGGAACTATACCTGCTTTTAAGTCCAAACCAACCATCAATCACCATCAATACATGATTTTTTTTTTTTCCAGGATGGGTTGTTTGCATTTGAGCAGTAAGATGCTATTTAGTTTAAGGAGCAAACCACCTTAAATGAGGGCTGTGTGATGCATAGCCTCTAATTTGTTCCCAATTATGTTGTAAAAGCTATGCAATCTTTCAAAGATACATATGTTTGTGTGTTACACACATTTATGCATCCCTTAGAGATCGTATAAATGTGTGTATCTCACATGTTTGTTCAAATTAGACTTTGTTATGGTAGAAAAGCTACAAATTACTTGTGCCTCTGTGTTAGCTTTGCAGGAATTTAAACCAACATTTATTAGTTAAAAATTATAACAATTTATTAAAAATTTATTAAAAAAAAGAAACTTGAACGAACCAAATCTGCACACCAAAAACAATCAAAACACTGCTCAAAACCTCAAACTACTTCTGTTGCCAATTCCTGCTGTTTTCAATCTCTGTAATTATCAGACACTGGGTCATAACAACAGTCTCCATCTTTATTAATTCTGCCAATGTTCTGCTCCTTAGGAATGCTATATTACCATTCATTCTACAAAAACATTGAATGATTTATGAGTTATCGACATTTTGGTATTTTGTAACTCATTTCTTCACCTGTTACCTTTTTTTTTGTAGTTTGTGATTATTAGTTATTTCTGTTTCATCCAGAAACATTTCAAGAACAGTAAAGATCTAGACAATCTTGGGGCATTTTAATGATTTCAGAAATCAGCATTCTGTTCAGGCAGACTTTATCAATATACAGGTTTTGTTCTCCTGATTAAATGCTGTGTTGCAGGATTCTCGACATCGTCTGTGAAGCTCCTGTGGCTTGATCCTTTAACAAAGGTAGCAACTGCCAATTTAAATCAATACTTTTTTTCCCAAAATTCTCTAGAAAGTGTTTTGATTAAATAGCATTTTCAAAATAAATCCTTTGAGTTTTTAAGGGCAGGAAAACAAAGCTCTTGGTCTCAGACAAGGCAGTAGGCAGTTATAGGATGATGTTGGAGTAATAGTTGTGCTGACAGCAGTTGTTGTCAGAAAGCCACCTTTGCCTCAGGAAAGCTTTCACCTTGAAGATTCTCAGCCTTCATTTTCAATTTTACACTACATTTCATTTTACATTTATATTGTATATTACCTTCAGTTCAGTGTCCAAGTGCTACCTGAGTAACATTACCCCCAGGGTAGAGAAATGCACTGTGCTCATGACAGCCAGCCAACAAACCCATGGGACATGCTTTAAACTTAGCTTGGCTCAGTGCTGGCCCACATGTCCACCAACCTCGCAGGGGAGAAAAAACTCCAGATGGCCAGTATGCCTGTGTCATCCAAACTGAAGTTAACACTCGTACTCATCCAAGCTGAGACGTCAGCAGTGACATTGTTTGTTCTTTCATGCAAGCAAAAGAAATACTAGTCCCACTGAAGTGAACAAACTGTGAGATTTTCAAAACGACCCTAAAATAAGTAATACTTAATCTTATTTGGTTGTAATGTCTTGTTTGTGTGTGTGTATATATATAACTTCCATCTCACCCTATTTGTTCCACATGGACGGCTCCACTTTCACATCAAGCTCGGGTTCTCTACTAGAGGCTTAGGAGCGTGAGGGTTCTACGCAGTATCTTTGGTGTTCCTAGGACTGCGCTCTTCTGGACAGAGATCTCTGAGGTTGTTCCTGGGATCTGTTGGAGCCACTCATTTAGTTTGGGGGTCACAGCCCTGAGTGCTTCTATAACCACTGGTACCACTGAGGCCTTGACTTTCCACAGCTTCAGCTCATTTGGAAATTAAAGATTAAATTAAAATTAAAGAAATGATGAAACATTTAATTTAGTATATGTTGATGTCTTGTATCTCGTCTTGTTTTAAAAAGCCTTCTGCTCTTATTTAAATGAAGTATAATCCATACATTTACAGAAAAAATCTGCCCAAATTTATTTAAATATCTGCTAAAAGCATCTGATTTTCAAAGCTCAGCACTTTTTGCATCACACAGTTTAGGTTAAATATTTATCATCTCCTGAAAGATGGTGTTTAGGTCTCAGGAGAAAAAAAACTAAAGGACAGAAGTAATCTGCTGCACTGTTGCTTTCACAAAAGAAAGCAGGGATGTCAGAAAAAAAGGATCATTCATCCTCTGTTCCAGTGATAAGTTTCAGACATTGTTGCATCTCCAAATAAATTGTATTTGCAGATGCAACAATGTACAGAAAATCTTGTATGACATCTCAGTAGATAGTGCTTGACAACCAGAGGTTAACAAATAAAACCCAAAGAAGTTCAATTTTTAACACATGACCCCACCCCACCTCAAATTCCCCAGTCTACAGTAGGTCTGCCAGAGATGGTGGGAGCTTGAAAGAATGTGTACCCTGTGATCCAGACGGAGCCTTTTTTAATCTAATAAGTAAAAATAAAAGGATGCATTGAAGATCAATGAAGCACAAAATGTCCCTAATGATTTAGAAATGTCATCCTGTAGGTGATTCCTCTCTGATAAGTGACATCTTGTTCATTTGTAATGTCTTCATTGCCAGAAAACATTTCTTCTCCTTTTTTTTCTTCTGTAACACCTTTGTGCTTGATGTGTTTATAACTAACAGTTATATTTAGATTGCACAGCAAGACAACTGCATACTGTAGGCTGACACAAAAATATAGTGCAAATTGCTCACACCTATGGAATTGGATCAACATGTTTGGACCAGCATATATTTAGTATTATTTAGTTTGTGAATAAACTCTAAAATTGTCCCTACGTGTGAGTGAGTGTGAATGGTTGCTTGTCTTGTTTGTCTCTATGTGTCCCTGTGATAGACTTGCGCCCTGTCCAGGGTGTCCCCGCCTCTGGCACAGTGACTGCTGGAGATAGGCTCCAGCTCCCTGTGACCCAGAAAGAAGAAGGGGGTAAAGAAAATGGATGGATGGATGATGGTTTGTGAATATGACACGGATGAACCAAACAAAGGGGTCAAATGATGTATTAAAATCAAATCCAAAATTAAATGCCGTGCAATATTAGTGGAAGCAGACCTATGTAAGTGAGGATTTTTACTGGTTCTTGCAAAATTTTGCTGACACAATTTGGTCTTGGAGCAAATGGGTCAATAAAGAAAGTGAAGTCTATGAGCCACAGAGAAGGTGACTTTTGATTTTCTCTGCTTTTACAGTTTTTTAATATTGTTAGATATCATGTAAGCTAAGATTTGACAGGGTGTTTGCGCTACATCCTGAAGCCAAAGTTAGACTAATCTTTTATAAATAAAACTTTTCTGACGCTTAATCCTCTGACACTTCTGCCTTAGTTATCACAGATTTATTTATAGATGTTTGTGAGTATTTTCTCAAACTTTTTCAGTGTATATACCGAAATATCCACTACCATTACATTAGTCTTATTATTCTACCTCATATACCTCATATATATATACATGCACACTTAACTTAAGGAATGGAAAGGCCACAGTACAAGTAAAATTAAGTTTGAAGAGTGTTTGCATGACTGAAATAATTATGTCATTAATTAGTGACAGCAGGAAGAAATATTTCAATTTTTGCCTCAAGCACTCAACATTGAAACTATCAGTTCACAAAGCAATCGAGTACAATTCCACACACATCCCTCACCTACCTTATAATTTCACTCTGTGTGTTATCTCCAGCTCTCTCTGTGTAATAACAAGTCCCCCAGCTTTGATGCTCTTTAAATGGCACTGGCTGGATGAGTGGTCACAGATATGGAGGGGAAACCACACGGACTGCGTAATGACAATGTCTGTGAATTCGATAAACCCTTTTCTCGCGGGCACTAGAGCCACCCTTGCGGAAAATGTGATTACACTTCTCCACGGGAGGTGCAGTTGGGGGATATATTTGCGGTAAGGAAACTTGTCTTGTCATTGAGACCCATGTTTGTGTCCGCAGCAAACAGCCTAACAACTCTGACATGCATGTAATGTCCGAAGCAAGCTGGAGAGAAAGAGGGCTCTTTTTTTTTTTTTTGGCCAACTGTTCAAGTTGAGTGTGAGCCAGATGCTAATGATTCAGTGATGTGTAATGCGGGTAACAGCATGTGTTGTAGTCTTTTTGCTGTAAAATGAGTATATAAAGTGAGCAAAGCACCAACATACTGTGGTCACAATGTGTGTTTTTAGTTTGAGCCAGATTGCTAATTGGCTGCCAGCAGATTTCTTTCTCTCTTTTTTTAGAAATCCCAAACAAACTTACTGTCATGGTCTGTGGCTTCTGTTGCATTTGGATTTTTTTTTCTTTTGATTTTTAGAATTGATACTGTGTTTTTTTGCCGTCTCCTTGTGTTGGTCTTGGTTTTATCAGGTTCGTTGCTTTTGATGAAGTGCCTGTTCTGGGTTTTATGTTCCGTTTTCTTTGCTTACTGTTTTACTTTCTAGAGCAGGTTTTCATTGCTCGCACCAGTTTCTTGTTGCAGTCAAACTGTCACTTTTGCCAAGAAAAGTCACTAACTGGGTCAAATGACCTGGAGGTTTTGAGAAAGCCGCCATGATAAGAGCAGGTTGAATTAAATGCTAAGGAAAATAGGTTTAATGATTTCTTAATGATCTTCTTAAACAGAAGAAAGTCTGTACCATTTTTTAAGAAAGGAATGTACATTTTTGTATTCTATAATACTCTTTCAAAGAGTTGTTCAAAGTCCTACTTTGTGGGATTCATGTTCATGAATCAGGTCAGTAATATAAGTAGTATGAGCAGTCCTTTTTTTTTTTTAAATTACAAACCCATATAATAAAATAATTTTTGGCACTATATATACTTTTTGTGAACATATTGTTTTTAATAAAGCCTTTGTGGTACAACAAAGCACCAGTAATATAACTGATAGATGAACTTATAAATGTACAACATTCTCTACTGTGCCTTGTCTTTGTCATTATGACAGATGTGATTAACACATTTCCTGGTTCTGAAAGTAAATCAATAAGCCGCGCCTGGAGCTTGACCCAGTCAACATTTGATTAAAATCTTCATTGTTTTTTCTTGTGTTCTTTTCTGGCACAAAAAAGTGTATTCTGTTAGACTTCATCTCCTCTGGGTGAATTTATAAAGGACAGAAAAGTTGTTGTTTGTTTTTGTTTTTGTTTTCAATAAGATATAAAAATGAGGCTTAGTGATCCAGTTTGGGAGTTTATCTTATAAATGACCTTAAAACATCAACATTTACACAAAAATGTGGTCATATTGATTCCAAAAGCCCATTTCGGGAACAGCGATGTGTTCAATGCTTCAGGCCATTGTCAGAGATTATCTGAAATTATTAGTTTTGTTGATAACTTTGGTCCATTGACAAAATTTCAACAGTCACAACAATTTGCATTGCATTATTTAGCCTGTATGGTCTGTTGATTACATGCAATCATTTTTGCAAGTCTTCCACAGCAGCATGTTTTATGTAAAGATCTAAATGTCTTATTAGTTTTACCATTTGTGTATATTGGTTTCATCGTGAAGTTTAAAAAAGTAAGAAAATAACAGATTAATAGTTACTTACTGTTGTATAGTGTGAAGCTCCAGGTTTTGCCAGACCTGTTCAGATAACTTGCACACAGTCTGCTGTTTGGTTTTCTAAAACACAACCTTCTCTCTGTTTAGTGTTTATATGAATACAGAAATAACCTTGTGAAGGAATGCAGTCTGACTTCATTTTGTGAATCTATCAAAACACACACACATCTGCGTTTGGTATTCTGAGACTCACCATGAATGTCAAGATTTCTTTTATGTTTCATTATGAGAGCATTTGTTTTCTTGACATTCAGCATAACCCTAAACATTTGGGTTATGGCTCACACAATGTGAACATACTTTGGGATGTAGTTTTTATTGTAGTGCATAGATTTCTCCAAGACCTTGTGACACACCCCCAAGTTGTTCATCTTATTGCTTGTGCGCCCTGCAGGTTTACAAGCTACAAGGTTGACCATGAGCATTGGTTCATATTTGTAAATTAAACTCTGGGAGCTCAAACTGATGGTGCCTGACAGTAACAAACAGATTTTAAATGCATTATGAATGTTATTAATAGGCTTGTTGTGTTGTAATAAAGCTGTGCTCTCCTGGCGTCTTTGAAAGTCTCAATTCCCACACTCATTTTGTGAGTCTGAATGTGCATCACAGCGGGTTAATGCACAAAGCAGCATCTTTAAATGGAATCTCAATGAAGACTTGTAAGGATAATGTGGTATTTGTATTCTATGGCTGTTAGTCCTTAGAGTCTAATGGTAACTCTGTAAAAGAGGGACTCTAAAACAATCAGCATCAAACCCTCCGCCCTCCAAGATCATTTCACCTTAAACACTTGAATCAAAAAAAAGATTCAAAAATAGAGTATTTGATATTTATGTGCCTGTATGAAGGAAAAGAGTGCCACATCGCATTTAAAAGTATGCCATTAAATAATTGTCTAAATGTGTTGTTACTTAAAGCTATAATATAAATACAAAAAGATGAAAATTTATTCAATTGTCTTATTGACTAAACTATAAAATATTTTTCTCTAGCATAAATGTAATTACTTCTTCTATAAAATATTTCATTGTTCCATTTTTCAGCGCATCATGAATTGATTTTTTTTCTGTTATCGTTGGCAGTCAAAGTCAGTAGTCTAGTCAGAACCGTTTCTGTTGCTTGGAGCATATTTTTAACACATGTGATCTCCCTTTATGGATGATTACGAAGTGAGAGCCTGAGAATTAATAAAAGATATGCTAAACCTAATAAAATATATAAACAGCAGCTAAATTTCTTTGGTGCCTAAATGGCATATTCAAACAAATATAAAACCAATTAAAGTCACCCAAAGAATCAGTATTTTAACTGGCTCTATCAATTTATTTTGTAAAATCAATAACATAACATCCAGTTTACTTAAGTATTTGCCTATTCACTGTATTTTTAATTTTGTTGCTTTGGTATTTTTTTACTAGCTAATATAGTTATTTACTTACATTTTTACTTCTTCACATATTACTTGCTTTGCTTGTGTACTTTCTTATTTACCTGATTATTTACTTAGTAATATAATTATGTGCTTGTATATTTGCTTAGTTAATTACTTGCATATTTACCTTTATTGCTCATTTGGTTAATATTTTGCTATACTGACTAATATACTACTTATTTCATTGAATTGTGCCCCTTTTGGCTGTCAAAATGCAAAACATACATCAACAGATAGGCAAAGTCTGACCAGATACTGATAAAACACAGAGATCTTTTTTTCTGGGCTTTTGCAGTGCAGGATGCAACCTCTCCCACAGAAATCACAAAACCCCTGAATAAGCATTTGCATGGTTTGAACTTATAATGCTGACATCTGCAGCTGGATCACAACAGTAAAGATGTTTGGGAGACAACACAGTGATGAACAGGAAAGGGGCATGATGGGAACAATACCACAGGAGTGTGAATGCTTATGAAGGAGAGTTTGTCATCATCAGAATCAACAACAAAGACAGGATCATTTGATTCTTGTGTAGGAGGCAGCAGAGTCACATAAACACCACAAAGCATGAGCACTGAATAGAATGTAAAAATGTTTACTATTAGTCAGGGAAGCAAAGAGGCATGGTGTGTCATATAAGAATGTATCCTCACCTTCATTCATCACTCAGAGGGACAACCTATTCCTTCTGAAAGACAGAAACAAAAGTTTTATATGTGCATGATCTTGTAAATTCAGTGTATATAGTTCCGCATACATGAAGCCAAGCTCAAACGTACTCGCTGACATGCATGAATCTGCACCCACACTCTTACTCCCACACAGATTTCCAAAGCAAACACATAACACAGCTTCCCCACTGTGTGTTTAGAAAAGAAAACAGCTTGTAGGGACGACTGGTCGAGAAAAATGAGGGAAAGGAGACAAATAATGCTCGTCAAGTCATTGCAGAGATTATAATGTCACTTGGGAGCCAAAGCCCTGCTGCGCTAAATTTCAATAATTTCCCTTAAAGCAGTGAAATCCCCCCCTCCTCCTTTTGCACCGCTTTTGTTTGAGAAGCACATAATTCACTCTAAATCATAACACTGCTGTCTGAATTTTTAAAAGGTTTTATAGCTTAGTGGCATGATTTGCCCACGGCGAGTATGTATAAAAACACCTGTTTTGTTTAGGATGTACATGAGATAGCTTAGTTTTCAAAGCATGTCAGAACAGAGAATTACTTACAGTCACAAAGGTCAAACGTGTAAAACATAAAGTAATTTGTTAATGCACGAAGGCTCATTCAGTATTCACCTGCTAAGGAACCACACTTGACCTTTTCATTTTCTAGACCTTCACCACCGACATGCTCATGCAGAAGAGTTGTGTAGGACGTGGACTTTAAACAGCATTTTCTTTTTATCTCCTCTCTGTAGGTTGAGTGTTTATTCCTCTCTTTGACTGTGAATGTGTGGCCTGGAGGTTTTTCCAAGGGACCATATGGCACAAAACCACACAATATAGGTAATATGTGCTTTTTTTTTCTTTTTTTTTAAGCCCTAAATTCATTTTTCTTATCAAAGCTCATTGAAAGCCTCCCCAGGCATTGGCAGCATCTTAAAAGTTTAGAAGGCTCTAATGAGATTAAATCCTGATAAATGTGAGCTGTTCTGACTTGATGTGCAAATTTCTTCTTGTATTTTTCTGTCTCCTGTTCAGAAATTGTCCTTTTTTTTTGCTTTAAAAAATGAAACTTTATTTTGTGTTATCACAAATCCAGTCTGCAAACACTCATAAACAAAAAAAAGTCTGTTGCAAAAGTACACAGGGATCTTTTTTTTTCTTTTTTTTATCTTGAATTAAATTAATGTGGAGAACCCAAACAAGCCAACCAGGCCATCAACACCTCCTACTCATATAAATGCTTGTATAATAAGCACATTTATTCTTTTAATTGCAGCCACTAATAATCCCCCTGCCTTCCTCACATTGCACACAGCCTGCTTTATAAACCATGTGCAATATCTTTTGCCCCAGTTGATCTTATTATTCATGCATGCATAATGTTTTATTTTTGTTTTACCTGGAACTTTCTATATTGGCTCTAGATGGAAGGGTTACTTCATATATGAACACACCAATTATATTTCCTATCAATTTAAACCGTTTCAATATAACAGTGGCATTAGAATATTTTTATTTATTTATTTAGTTTATGTGACTTCAAGGTTTTATGTTTTACAGATTTAAGATTTTTCCAAGTCAGGATCAACATTCTTAAAGAAATGATCATGTAACACATCCAGTTAACATATGGTATCTAAAAAGTAATGTGGAGTTTCACTCAATTTCAGACTGCACAATTTATTTATATTTTACTTTAGAGGTGCTAGATATTCTTGTTAAATTTTAAAGTGGTTTTGATAAATAGTTTTTTAAACTTTTTTAACATCTTTTAAAGTTTTTCTCTGCATTTCAGTTGCCACTTCCCTCATTTTCTGCCCAGTCCTTGTATCAGATCATATCAGCATAGGCAGTATGGGATTAACAATGGTAAAGGTCGAAAAAAAGAGTTGTCAGTCCTAAAATTAAGTATTACTAAGTCTGTGGATTTCACTAAAGTAATAATAGGAACAGATTATGTCTATGTCACAGGCTGCTGGTAACAAAAATCCAATTTTTTTTTTTCTGATAAGTTATCTGTTTTTTAGTTACACAACACTGGTCTATTTCTTGAGTTTAGAAGCCTTTTATGTCTGAATGATTCATAGGTCAAAGTTCAGTGGCTTAACCAACAGAAATCATTGCTCTGATAATGCTCAAGTACTGCACTGAAAATGAATTGGAAAAAAAAACAACCAAAGCCCAAAGAAAAACTTCAAAAGAACGTCACAATGCCCGAAGAACTATTGATAAAGATGAATTTATAACATTTCAATAGAGTCCAATTGCTTGGAAGCAAAGCATAAAAAATGGTATTTGTATATTTGTATTTTTGCACAGTAATGCTGATGCCCTTAAATCAACATCCTACATGTTTTATTTCCCACAAGACATAAAGACTGAGTACAGCTGCAAGAAATTTTTGAAGAGCCATAGTTTGTAAATTCGACTTATTTATTAGGATATAAGTCACCAGTAACTGGGCCCATGGATCTGCCCACGCTGGGTAGTTATTATAAAAGCACAAAGACCAAATTCTGGAAACAAGAGAAAAGAAGTTCATGTCAACCTTAAAAGAACACTAATTATCACACTAAACTTTATATAAAGTATGACCTGTTCTGTCCCTCTTTGATTTTAAACAGAGCTTGTTTGAATGCCAGAGTTGCTGCTTTTGGTCGATTTTATATGGAGTGCAGAGTGATTCCCTTCCCTGCTCAACTTCGGGCTAAAGTGACTCATGACTCATCAACACATGAGTTAATGTTAGCTACTTAATCTGAGCTGTCGCAGTGTGAGGTAAGGATGGGGAGCCGGTGGGTAAGCTGCCAATCTGAGCTGCCAATCAGCTGACATGGAAGCATCATTTAGCATCAAATGTTTCTCAGTGAAACAGTGTACTGCAAATTGAGAGCCAGTTCTCAGAGAAAGTTCAATTTTTCAGCAGTTAGAACTAAATAGGAGTTATTTCCAAACAGATTTCTTTAAGTAGGCATGTATTTGAAACAATAACCTCATGAGTTCCACCTAGGATTATGAATATAAACATTAAACTGAGGTTTCAGGTGCAGCAAAGAGTGAAGTATGATATTAGGATTTCATACAGTCTCAAAATGAGGCTTCATTTCTTAATGATGTCTTTGGTATAAAGTAAGTGTCAGTTCTAAGCTGCAGTGAAGGCTGTCCTACTTTCTTGATGCTCATTTTGCATCATGATGGATTTAATGTGATCAAGAGTGCACACATGCTTTTGATGCTTTTGATGCTTTGTGCCTGTTTTCTCAAGAGGAGAACAGAAAGCTCGTTAGATTTATAGAGGACGTGCAGAATAAATGTGCTACTTTTTATTGTTAGTCTTCACTTCTCTCACTAGTTTTGTAAATCCTGAACCCAAACAAAACAATGCTTAAACTCAGGCTGCAGGGGATTTGTGTTGATCCGAGTGAGTCTTTAGAGTGCTTGAAGAGAGTTAAGTTACTTGGTTTTGTTGACACAGAAATATGAGGAGAGTTGAAACAAATTTAGCACAACTTTGGCCAATCATTTTAACTATTTCATAGTCAAGAGTTACTCATATTTTATGATTTTAGTTAATCAGCATCAAGTTGAAACTTTACATTGACAAAAATAATCCAAAAAAAATGTGGCAATTTCAAATTGTTATTCACTTCTGGAATATCCATGGAGTAATATTTTACGAGGTGAAGAGGGGTATCACTTTTATTAATGTCATTCTCATGAGAATGTTAAGAAACAAAGCATTCACAGATATATATTTTAGACTGTGCTGATTAACAGCTTAATAAATCAATACATAATACTAGAATATTACTACATATTACTAGAAACAAAAGGGGGTTCACATCTACCCCCAGCTGGGGTACAGGTCACCATAGAGTGGACACCAAAAATCCCAGTGGTTACACAAGGTTTTCATTGAAGAGATGGTTAGAGTGGTTAGAGCTGTCGCTTCCCAGCAAGCAGGTAGCAGAATTGCCTCCCAGCCTAGGCTTTTTTTGGGTGGAATTTGTATGTTCTCCCTGGGCATGCATGGGTTTACTCTGGGTACTCCGGTTTCCTTCCACTGATTTGGTAACTAAATTGTCCCTAGTTATGAGTAAGATCGTGAATGGTTGTTTGTCTCAATTGTCTCTATGTGGCTCTGTGATGGACTTGCGACCTGTCCAGAGTGTACCCTGGCTCTCGCACAGTGACTACTGTAGATAGGCAACAGTTCCCCACGTAAAGAAAATGGATGGCTAGATGGACATTACAAATGTTGTACAAACAGTAGTCGGAAAATTTCATTGACTGCACTGAGACCAAATATCACAATCTTGTTCTAACATCATGCTGTGCCAAGATGCATTTTTTTCTGGAAACTGGAGTTCAAATTGGCTCTCTGCTTTGCTAGTTTTTAGAAGAGGAATTTTAGTCCTGTTTTACAGATTTTGATACATAATTATAAACGAAACTACAGGTGTTAGACTTCAACATTTCTAAACTTAAGATTTCCAACAAATTTGAGATTCTTATTTTATTGGTTGCACATGCTTGAGAACATGCAATTTTGAGAACAAGAAGGTGAGGTGTAGCTTTTTTGTAGTTCAAAGTAGAGGTCTCACAAGAAATAAAAAAAACGTGTCTTAAACCACTGGTTTAGAGCTTGAAACCTGCTGTGACATACTCGGTGAAAATGCACCCTCTGTGTTTGTGTTCTGCTGCCAAGCTCCCACATGCATGGGCAGGAAGAAAGAGGCAGGTGTGAACTGAAGAGGGAAGGGTTGGTTGTGGAAATGAGAGGGAATCAGGGGCTGATCAGGAAACGATGTAGGGAAATTCAATTTATTTTTCATACGCTGCTGAGATGGAATGTCATATATCACACTAAGCTGCAATTTTGTGCCAGTTCCAGGCTCACAAAAGATGAAAGAATAGTGATCAAAGATACAGAGAGGAAAATCAGCTATTGGAGTTGCTATGGGAGATACTTCTAGGAAGAACAATATAAACTGTGTTGAATTAGTCATCCAGTATACTGTCACTGTTGGTTTAGAGAGTGGTACAACTGACTTTAAATGTCTAACACAGTTTGTCTTCTGTGGGAAAATGTATGGGACCCTTTCAGGTTGACATGAACTCAACCAACCAGCTAACATAACTTGGTCAAACGCTAGTTTTCTAGCCAACTTGTTGGTTAGTTTAGCTAGATTGAAGAGGACCCTTTGTTATAAATGGCAGAAAATATTTGTTTTAAATGAAGATTTCACATTTGAACTCCAAAACTGAAATTAATCAGTCTACCGCAACATTAGCCTTATTGGTTATAGAGACTCCACATGATGTAATTGCTGAAATGTCACCATGAGGTTAGGTCCACTGAGTCGGAAAAATACTCCTTAACAGGTATAACAGAGTAGAAAACACAAAACTGTGCTAAAACATAGGTGGTTTGTTGTGCAATCAATTTCACAAACAGATTTAGCACAAATTTGGACTAACTCTTTACAAAGTTTAAAAAGTAAAGAGAAACAAACTAAATGGATTTTTGTAATTCATGAAGACATCTGAAATCCAGCATCAGAAATATAGATTTGCTCTAAGTAGTGCTTGTTACCTTAGTTTTCAAGGCAAAAATAAAATCATGATTTTACAATAATTTGACAAACTTTGGATGGATTGGGCTATTTGGGAAGTACTATTGATAGTTTATGTAACTGTGAGTTTTGCAAACATTTGATGGCTAATAAATACTCCTGTGAAATATATCCTGGAACGTAAATTTGCTGACAAACTCTTTTAGTCCAACCACACATCCAGGCTTTTAAAGATGTTCAGGCTTTGCTTTGAAGATTTTCACAATGTAGAAACAGGTGCAGAAAATTCCAGTTCTAGACATATTTTCTTAATTTTACCTTTAGACCAGAAATAAACTGACTATAAATAAAAACACAGGCACACAAAACTAGATTTTGTTTTATTGATTGAAGTTCATGCTGAAGTTCTTACCTCCAAGTCTTAAAATGTTTGAACAGATCTTATGCAATACCACACTCTGTGACTTCCTGGAAATTTCTTGGCAAACCCTATACTGCCTGCTGCTTTAGAAAAAGACACATCTATCTATCCATTGGCTTCTGCTTATGTGGTCAGGTCATAGAGGCAACAGGTCCAGAAGGAAAACCCAAACATCCCTCTCCCAGCAATTCACATGATGTTTTTTTTTTGTTTGCTGCAGAAGTCCTGTGACATTGTTCCAAAGAAAATCATCACATTTCCTTTCAGCTACTGTTTGATTTATTTTTTCATTCAATCAACATGTCATTGATTCAATGCAGCAGGCTTTTAAACCTGCTCCTGTTTCTGCTTTGAGAATTTCCCCTGTCCAGTTACACACCAGAGATCAACTCATTACAGTATCTATATCAGACTTTAGAAGCCCTTTCTGCCTCAGTGGCGCCTGGTAAAACCTTCTTTATAATGTTCTTCCTTTTGATTTCCAAAGGAAATATTGCACTTCATTTGGAGTTATTCAATACATTCAAAGCCAGAAGTGTCCTTTAAGAAGGACATTTGTCCTTGTATGTGTGTGTATATGTGTGTAATAGATAGATAGATAGATAGATAGATAGATAGATAGATAGATAGATAGATAGATAGATAGATAGATAGATAGATAGATAGATAGATAGATAGATATGTGTTTGTTTTGTTCTGTTCTATTTTATGCAGTTCCTAAAGAGTTGTGTCAGTATCCTAAAACACATTTGTTTTTATTGCACTGGTACATTTAGAAGATGAGCTACTTTCAGAAAAAAAAAATGTTTTGTTTTGTTTTTTAGTTTGTTTGATATTTTCTGCACACAACACCAAAGAGTTCAACATTTTTTTTTTTTTTGTGTTGTGAGTTCTTAATTTTTCTAACCTGGAGAAAACATCCATCTTTATTTACAATCTGTGGACTGAGATGAGCAACAATTTTAAACATTGTCACATATTTAAATTTAGAGTGGAGTTGCAGAGCAATTAATGCACGCATTCTTCCTTTTTAGGTTACATAACTGTATCATCAAATAATGATGAAATATGATGTAATTCATTCTTAAATGAGTGTTATACAAATATTTCCTTCATAGACCTACTTCTTTAAATCAAAGCAAGGATTCTTCTGTGTGAAAAAATCTAAAGTCTTGTTTTAGTTGAGGATGTGAAATCATTTTAGTAGAACAATAAATATTTTCCTTCATTTGTTTGAAATAATTGCTTATTAGCTTGGGATTGCTTTGTGTTGGTATTAGGTGATTTTCCAAGATAATCAATCAGTTTTATTCTGCAAGTGAACCTCTCTCCCTCCATCCACCTTCAGCAAAGCCCTTCAAATAGGAAGCACTTAAAACTAGGCCACTGCTGACACTCTTCAGGTTCTGAGGAAGACGAGAATTGGTTTGCGCTAAATTCACAGAAGTTTTTTTTTTTTCTCTTTTCCCTTTTTAAAAAAAACTTGATTCACACAGTGGAATGTAACAAACCAACTGGAGCTGAACTAATGCTGTTTAAAATGCTGCAACAGCTGCCATAAGTTTTTTGTCTGATGGGATTTTCCTACTGTGGAAAGAAGGAAAAGTCTGAACACAGAGTTCAGTCCTGCTAAAAAAAAGATGCCGTTTTTGAAAATCTCATCTACAGAAACACATCTATGACCCTGTTGTCTCTAGGCGTTGTCTATATTCTGTCTCCTCTCCCCACCCAACTACTTGGACTTCATTACAGCATCAAGTGAAAGGCAGGGAGATAGAAGCATGTAGATTGAACTTATTACACTCTTTCCTCGCATCAGTAGTTTGCACTGTCGAAGATAAACCCCTATTTTACTTGTGTTTCTATTTGTTAAAAAAATGTAAGATTAAATTCAAATTATCTTGTTAATCTGAACTAATAAGACAATACTATCTAAAAAAGGAAAAAAAAAATGAATAAAAATGTGAACACACAGTGTGTAATGAGTTTATCTGTTTTTGTTTTCACAGCCTCATTATTTGCCCTATTATCTTGGCAGGATGGAGTTGAAATATTTTTTAAAAATAAAACTGTATTACAGCAGGAGTGATCATAATCGTGATGAGAGTGTGCAGGCTGATTGCACTGATTATAAATACTTTCCACCCCTTCAAACAGTTAAATCTGAAATTACAAGATAACTCAAGTAGAATCCACATGAGATTTAACAGCTTTAGCCCTTTTTTTTCTTTTACAGTGGACTTTACTGAGTGCAAAATATTGGACATTTTAAGTTGAGTGCATCCAGGATGTCTGTCTGAGAATCTTGTCAAAGGAAGCAGAGAGCAACCAACAAGGATCAATAAACAGATTTCTGAAGGATGCAGCTCCACCACCTGAAGTTTGACAGTTCTCACTGTTTGACTGTTTTATTTCAATGAATGTGCTTTGCACCATTCAGATCAGCCTATTGAGTTCTTCTGAAGATTTATTCTGGATTTACTATACTGTAAGACACAAAATCTAGAATTGATTATTGAAATATTTATTTACAATAAATAAAACATAGAAATGTTTTCTCAAAGAGACAGAGTTGCTATGAAACCAGAAGCGATCTATGAGATTCTGGATGTCCATGCAGGGAAAAAGCAGACATGAACATATATCTTTGTTTGTAGCGAGGTTTGAAAAAAGTGATGTAGCAAAGATTGTAAAGTAAGGATATTCCAGTACCAGTTGAGGAGGTTATAAACAAAAGAAATGGTTGCTTTGACACATGTATACGTTGCCCATTGTGCTCTGGGCTTAAGACCAAGCAGCTATTATTTGCACAAAAGAATACACACCTGTCAATGACAACAGTAAAACCATGTTTATTATAGTCCAAGTTACCGCTGACCATGTTGTAGCTCTAGGATGTTTGCACCATGATTTTTTTCTGGTCTTGTTGGTCCTGTTTGGGCCTCTGTGGATCAGGTTTGTTCAGTGCAAACTGCAGATGGTTGATTGGATGGGGATCTGGGGAGTTTGGAGGCCAGGTCAGCGCCATGGACTCTTTGTAGCATCCCTGGGGGGTTTACTGAGCAGCTTTTGCAGTGTGGTGGGGTGCATCGACCCTGCAGGAGAAAGCAGCTGAGAGCCAAGGTTTTCCAGCCAAACAAAATGTTACTCACATTTTCCTCTCAGTGGTTTGAATATTGTGACCAATTCCTATAAGCTACAATTTTTATGGTTTTGGCTGAATAAAAAGTTCAGCTGTTTTAGAATAAACTGTTGACATCAGTTGTCGATTGTGGTAATATTAGATGGATCAGAGGCAATCAGAACACCACAGCTGGGCTTTAGTGTGCTGCTTCAGTGGGCTCAACATGCACAGAAGAGGTCCACTGAGCACTATAAATTACCAGCTGCCTTTGTTGTACGAGCCTCAGCTGATTGGAGATCTTTCTCTCGTCTTTGGGCCAGTTTTATAACAAAGAGAAGCAGCAGCATCTGCCTTGTGAAATGGGCTGTTTATTGTACAGAATATGCTGTAAAGTGCATTTCACATCAAAGAGAACATTCAGTATCTCCAAATCGCTGCCTGCTTTAATCATACATTACTTTGTGTTTGCCTATTATCTGTTATTATTTCTGAATCTAATTAAAAGGGAACCTTATCAGCCATTGAAAGCGCATCACATATTGAGAAGGAAACAAAAGTTAATCCTGTTATTGTAACTGGGATATTGGCTGACTCACTCACATGCGGATTATTTTGATTTGATCTGAGTTTTCTCTGGCAGCTCATCTTCAGACAAATTTTAAACATTGTGCGTTGTGTCCACGAGGGAAGTCTCACATCAGACGTGTTTCTGTTTGACAAAAAGCTGGCTGATTGGTTTCATACAAGATTTTGAATGACTCCTGCCTGTCAGCCATTTTATAAACATGCTACCACCCCACAGAATATGACGGGCCCTATTTAAAATCTGCTTGTGTCTCATTCTGGAAGCTTAAGCTCTTTAACACCTGCAGTATGAATTATATAACAGCCCCCCATATGGACAGACTTCTGCATAAACAGACACGGTTTTGCTTGCATGAGCATTAGCATGATGCAAATGGAGACTAATCATGCAGTATTATTTCTGTCACCCTCAGTCTGTGGGCAGATAGGGGTTAAATTTATGCTTGCTTAAACTTCCTGCTTTTTGTTTCATCCTTCCTGCAGTGGCAGATGGGTTGGGTTTACTGCATTAGAGGTTTTAATGCTGGGTAAAGTTTGAATTACAGATGGAAGCATTAATTCCGCTTGCAAACATTCTCCTGCTGATTGTTTTGTCATTTCAGCTTGGCTTGCTGAGTCTGAGTGGTTCAGCCAAATTAACCAGATCGCTAGCAAGGTTAAATTAGAAATGATTATACACATACTGTCCTCATGTTCTGACTGATATTGTAACAGATGATTTCTTGTGTTGTGGTGGTAATAAAGCTGCAGTGACACCATGTAATATCTTGAAGAGAGGTGACCTTGATTTTTTGTGTCACAGAGAAAAAAGTTGCAAAAATTAAACATAGGTTTTGTAGCATTTAAGTTAAGAACACTTAAATATTAAATGCCACTTTAGTGTCATTTAAAACCAGTGTCTGGTTGTTTAGCCATCACCTGTTTGTCAGTCTGAATCTGGAAATCCTAGTCTCTTAGTCCTGTAATTTTCTCCCACTTTGACTGTGTGACATCCAGTCCACACTCGGCACAGATGTTCCTGTACACTAGTCCGGCCATTTGATTATGACATTCACAAAGGCACTAATCATGGCAGCACAAGAGCAGGCCATCAGCACAAGAGCAATAAAGGCCAGGGTCTATTATACAAGGCAGGACCCAAGTTGCAGGCTGTCTAAAGATGCCCCAAAGCGTGCATGGAACACCATAACCAAGTGGCTGGAAAAGTGTAGAGGAACAGCTGTAGTATAAAGTCTCACAGTCAAAGTGGGAGACTCCACCAAAGGTGGTGGAGAATGGCAGAGCCAAGATTCTGTGGGACTTCCAGATCCAGACTGACAAACAGTTGATGGAAGTATATATTTATGCAGCAAATAAATAACATTTAAAAAATAAAACAAAAAAATAAAAATTTTAAATGTAGAAACTCAAGACTGATTTGACACAGAACAACCAAAATGTGTTTTCAGAAGTGGCTTCTGAAGTGGCTCCAAACCAAATATGCATTTTGGGCAATAAACTGTATTTTACCTGAAACTTTTATCCTAAGATATCTGCATTAAAGGCGATACTGAAACATGTATTTCACGTGTCTTCAAACAACTGTAGGTGCTTCCTTACAAAAAAAAAAAACTTAGCTTTTTATGAGCAATTTCATAGTTTTCTGACATTTGCACGCTGTATGTTAATGCTATGTTCTTATCAGTCTTCAACTCTCCAACCCACTTGTTTTCTGTCACTCTCTGAGCTTAAATTACGTTTTCACACAGGGCTCAGCTCCTGTTCTGGTGCCCACTTGCATGTTGCCATCTTACTAGGTCTTTCTGTCAGACTAAAATGTTCTGCTCACATACTCTGCTAACTCCCTGCTGTTTGTTTGGAGGACAACCGGTGCTGGTAATCAGCTTTTACTGGCAGCCCAAGAAAGAAGTTAAGGCGGTGAGCAGCTGGCAGCCGTCATGTGTGTACGGCAGTGTGTCCATTTGTGTGTGTACATCTGAATGTCGCCACAGATCGCTGTCTTTGAGCAAAGCACATAAGAAAGTGAAGTAAAATTGAATTTTGAGGCTGTCAGCTGGCGCACTTTGAGCAGCCTGTCAAAATCTAATCACAGATGGCTTCATCAGACAGTGTGTCTCACACTGGTAAAAGGTTTTCTGCCTTCCACGTGCAAAATTTAGAATACTTCCGCCCACAGTGAAGACAGCCTGAAGGGTTTTTGCATACAATATGTGCATGAGTGGCTGTGCTGCCGGGCCAGAGCTGCATGTTGGAGCTGCAACAAGGATGATGGATGGAGCTTGTAACTCACAAGTGATTTTCATTTTTACTGTTGCCACAAAACTGCACAGAGAACCTTCATATACCACCTCTTTTTTCATGGTCACACATCAAACCCTGTCAGAAGACATCTAACGTAGTCTTTCTTTGGTCTTTAGCCTTTCGGGCGCAGTGGAAAGAAAGAAGAGATCGGTCTGGTACTTTTCCCCACGCTCCACTCATCCCTCCTCCGCTCGATGATCTACTTTTCCTGCTGAATGTTCCTTGGCTATTCATCTCTTTCTTCCTCTTCCTTCCCCCCCTCCTCTTTACTGTATCTGCCTCCCCACTGTGATGGCTTCATGTTGCGGTGCACCTTCGGGCTGTGTGTGGGATGGTGTTGTGGGCCGGCATCTGGCAGCCTCTGATAAGAGAGCAAGTGAGTCGGTGTCATTCCTTCTGCGATGCGTTTTAAATTATTTTTAAGAGCATTGGCCAAGGTTTTGTACCGCTTCTGAAGGACATTGTCTCAAAGTTTTTAACAGTGACCAAATGGGCTCTTCTATAGCATACTTGTCTTTTACCTTATTTCTGCAGTGATTTGCAACAGTTCAAGAACACTTAGCTGATTTTCTGTTCAACTGCAAAAACAAAATACAGCTGTGCAAACCTTGTTTCAGCTACAGTTTAGAATGGTAAACCACCATACCAAAAAACAGCTGCAAGGCCAAAAAAATGTTTCTTAGAGTTCCCATTTATGTGAGAAATTGACACAATTTCAATGTTGAGTCTATATTCCTTTTTATAGCCCTGAATTTGTAAATATCTGAATTTAGACTACATTTACCCAAAGCAGTTTTGTCCCCATAACTATATTTATATAGCACAAAAGCTAATGAAGCTATGCAATGCAAACAACCAAGATTTGTAAATCATGCCAAAAAAAGGTAGCAATTGATAATACAGCTCGGTATATACTAGGCACTTACCTGATTGATACCTGGCCAAGTAAGTAAGTACCAGGTACCGACAGGGACTGAACTGTATTATGAAGTGGCCTGTTACCCTATATTTACAGTGTATGCATGAGTTATGTACCTGGCATATACTGAGTATGTATGTATCAAGTACATATCATGTACATATTGGGCTATATTATTATATTTTGCTTCTCAAAAAGAATGCCAGAAAGCACAAACTGAGATTTCAAACTGATTGAAAAAGTAGATTTTACGTTCCACTTTTCCATCACTCATACTGTTATAACATTAATGTCTCAAAAAACAAAATCAGTTTGTTCAACTTAGAGCAGAAAAAATGAGAAAATAGTAGTTATTAGGAAGGCATATTTATACATTTTTGTCTTACTGGGGGAAGAAAACATGAAACAAGATTTGAAATCATTTAATTTGTCATAGAAATATTAAACTACACAGGCGGTTTTGACAACGAGGTGCCTTAGGACATTTTAATGAATGAGCTGCATTTATATTTGTTTAAAAATAAAAACACAATTCTTGATAGGGAATTACATTTTGTGACTTAAACTGCACCACAGGAGTAATGCCTGCCATGTGCCTGTGTGGCAAGTTGGCTCAATGGGATGCAAGAAGCATGAAATAACTGAAGAGCTCATGGCTCTTCTGTGAGCTGTGCTAATATTGCCAATCTTGACTAAATGAAGACATGTATTTAGAGTCTAGACCTATAGAAGCTTTCACTTTTAGACCATATTTAGTCTCATTTTTCCAAGATGTCTACAAACATTTTAGACATCATTTACACGTTTCACCCAAAAGAAATGGCCAATCAGCAACAAATATCTGTTCACTCAGGATCAAAATGCCAAATTATTTGCTCGTGAGAACCATGTTTTATTTAATCATCTAATTAATGTGGTCTTGTTAAATTTCAGTTGAGTGGGAGAGTCTCTGCTGCGTTTCAATGTCAGTTATTTGAGTGTTAATTTCTGTTTGCACAGAGCAGAAGAAAAGCAGCTGAAATAAAAGTTATGCCGACTCAAAGCTGTTGACGTGGGGGAAACACTAATATTGTATCTGTGTCTTGAATTATTTAAGAAGATAGAACTCATTAGAGGCAAGCTTTTGAACCTTTAGAACCTTGTTTTCAATTGAACATAAGGTTGAAGGAAATTATGTGAAATATTTAATTAGTTTTAGTTATTAGAGTAATAAAAAAAAATGCTGAGAACTTATGTTATTGTGAGACTTTTGCCTTAAATGATCCAACAACCAACAAATTTTTGGATGCAGGTGACTGTATGTGGGGCTTCTTTCTTAAAAGTTTTGCTCCAAAATATCTGGTGACAATCTTAATACAAAGATTATTGCAGTACATGTTCATGTATAACTTTAATTGGAGTCTGTACACAAAGCAAAAATTGCACTGAAACAAGCAAAATACTGTAAGATTTATGAAACTTCTAGAAAAACATTTGAATCAACGAAAGTAGGATTTTATTAATAGTGATTATCTACTAAGAAATTTACATCAAAAGCTGTACAACACAGTTCTTGTTAAAGAAAAGTAAAAGACAAACACATTATTTTTTAAGAAATCTATCACAAACCTTAGTGGCAGTGATGAAATGCTTTTGTGCAAAAGATTTATTTGGTATTTTTATCTTCCAGATGAATGTGAATGTTTTTTAAACCCCTAAAACAATGGTTCTGAAGCTGCTTTAATTACCTTTTTAATTATTTTGGTGATGGTAGAATACTCTGTTTTGTTGATAAGGGTTAAACCTGAGTGAAGTTATCCAGAAGAGGTAGGCATTCCAAGAGCTGGTCGAAGTTCCTAAATACCAAGAGAAGAGGCTTCATTGATTCCTTTATCTCCTTCAACACAAAGTCACACTGAACCTTCCTGTGTGGGTTCAGCTTATAAATGTATGTTCCAAAATCATTAAATCATCATAAATAAGCATTAAGCTTATGTCAGAAGTCTCTGTTTAAAATATGATAATGTAAGATTTTGGAAATGGAAAACAACTGAAACTTCAAATGTGTTATTAATCCTAGTTTGTTTTGTACTTTTTTATACTAATTTGAATTCCTGTCGATAACAGAGTGGATATAAAGGTGATATTGAGCTGTGGAGTAAATTTTCATATTATGATAGAGGTCATAAAGCACAAACAGACACTTAGGAGGCCTGAAATAGCTTTAAAATTGCAAGTAGAAGTCTTCTGGCTGAACCGGCAGGTATCATTTTGACATTAAAATCTAAAAGAAGGGGGCACATTTCCATCAGTGTCTCTTGACCCCCTCGTGGTAACCTTATATCCTAATATAAATGGAATGGTTTGAAACTAATCATCCGAGCACCCTATTTTCCCTACCCGGACATTTTACCTGATGCCTGCTTAGTATTTCCTCAGTGTCCTGCTTTTTCAAGGCGCTCCCTAACATGAACAAACCAGTTCATTTCACATCTTTATGTTTTAGTTGTTAGAAACATAGCAACACTGTTCTGTAACTATCATGTAATCTGCCATAGATTTGCAAGAATTTGTTAAAATGTACAATTATGCATCTGTAATGAAACAACAAAGATTTGTATTCTTGATTTTTAAATCATTTTGCCCTTTTACATCAAGATCAATTTGAGCTGGATGCATAAAACTGTTTCATCATGAAAAACAATGTTGACTATAGCTTTAAGAATGTCGTATTTTTCACATACTGGCACCAGAGTGAGGAAGATGTTTAAAGTTCTCCCTTGCAAAGACAAAGTCCTTGCAGAGACTAGATGCTCCTGATACCACTTCATCTTCAGGCAGCTTGGGTCGATGTGGAACAGGCTCCGGGCTCCAGGAACTGATTGTGAGCAGATAATCTGAGCTACAGGCTGCAGTTTATCTCAGTAAAAATCTCTTTCCAGTAAGTTTTTGGAATTAATTGCAAACCCTAATGGGTCAGTGCTGCAACATATGTAGATTATTTTGACTCCCAGGACTAATTTATTGAACAACATGCATGCCCCTTCGTAATGAAAGCATCTCCCTTTTTTTTTTTTTTCCAGTTGCATCGTTTTGTGTTTGTTGCTGTTGGGTAAAAGGGGACTAATCTTAAATGTTATCGTGCAGTTATTTTTTTTATTTATTTACAAATTGGTTCAGAGGCAGCTACACCTGAAAAAATCATCTTCATGATGATAAACCAGAGGTGGATGACAATTTATCTCCAAAAAACTATATTAACATAGTTAAAACCATCTAAACCCAATTAGTTGAAAAAACAATGATTGGTGAATATGTTTCAAAACACTTAAAGGCCGTTTTTTTCCAATGATGCAACACTGGGGCTCTGTTATCTACACATAAATGAAGCTCAAAATATCCACTTTTTTTCTGAGGTTGATAACTTTCATTACCAAATATCAAAACTGACTATAAACTTGACTTCTTTGCTGCCAAACATTGATTTAAATGGAAAATGAATCAGATGAATATCACTGAAACACATTTTTGTGTTGTAAGGAATGGAGTTTATAGGAAATTGCCACTAAAAATATTATTGTTGGAGGTAGGTGTCAAATGTCCCCAATGCCATCTATTTTTACTGTTACATCACATCATTTTTTATATCAAAATATGGCTCTTTATAAAATGACAAAGAAGAGCAGTAAAAAAAAGACTTTAAAAAAGTCTTATGTGACATATACAAAATGATTGTAACTTTAGGCAAGCTGAAAGTTTTTCATCACCTTTAATGTTCTTATTGCCTCATAGATCTAAAGCTGTTAGAACAGGAAGTCCATATTCAAAAGCATTAAAGTTCATTTCGTTTTAAATGTGGTGATAAAAATGCTCTAAGTCATTATATCTGTGCTGTAAAATTTCAGCTTATTATATAAAAGTCATTTTTTTTCTTCCTGTCAAACAGACTGAAGTGTCAGTAAAATTGTATTTTTAGCATTGAATGTTTGGCCCTTTTTTCATATTGCCATATAATGAGAATGTTTTATGACCTTGAAAACAAACAAACATGATTTTTTTCTAGCTCCTGTCCTTAAAGCGCTTCTGCTTTAGATTTCTTTTTTTTTTCATAGACATGAAATTAAAGAAAAAATCCTTACCCTGCATAATTCACCTTTTGCTCAAACTTTGCCTTTTAAGACTGAGAGGCTCTGACTGGAAAGTTCAGCAGGCAGGAGCGATGTTATGTGCCAGGCAGGGGGTCAGTTAAATATTACATGAATCAGATAAACAAGAGAGGTTCTTTGACTTGTTGAAAAGAGCAAAGCTTGAGGTGTGGGCAATGCCTTGTCAGTTGCCCACTTATATCTGATGTAGTGCAGAGCCTCTGACTGGCATCAGGAGGTGTGAGACGTGTTACGTGATGGATACAACAGCACATCCACCACTGGAATATGTGATTTCAAAATCAAACTGAGCTGTGTGGGAGATGTTAGACAATACACAGCAAACTGACCCAGCTTTAGAGTTGTTTTTATTTTAAATCCATGTCTTGAAAGTGATGGGAACTGGAATTATGTAAAGGCTATACTGTGCTGCAGTGGACTATTGTTGAGAAAATTATTATGACTATGGATTCTGATGTCATCAAATAAACAGACATGCCTTTGAAAAGTTAGAGATGGATGGAATTATTTAGTAGTTAAAATGAGTGCTAAATGATTAGTTTTGTTTTACCAATGTACATTTGTAAACACAGCAATAATTTGTTTTAGTAGTACTCAAAATTGGAACAAAATTGAAAATAAGAAGGCATGTTTTAATTTATTAAACCAATATTCTTTAAAACCTGCAAAACACCATTTTTTCATGTTTTATTGTTTACTTTGCTGTAAGTGTAGTTTTTTTGTGGGTTTCTTAACAATAAATTGATTAGAAAACTATCGATATTTTTGCAAAGACTATTTTTGCTGGCATAGATAAACTGAACAACTGCATTTTATGAAACAGTCACAAAATGCTACATGTGTTTTACTTCACTTCACTTTTGATTTCTGTCTTGAGTACTCGTGCTTCAGAGTCACTTTGATTTTTTTTTCTGTGATTCTGTTGCTGCTCTGCACGATGGTATGCACATTGTTAGGTTGAATAATTAAACCTGCATGGGTAAGGATAAAAAAAACCTTTGCTTTTATTACAAAAGATCATCTGAAAGCAAAACACAAGTTTTATATTATCTAATTACTAAGTGTCAGTTTCTATCTGATCGGCTGACACAGGACTTTATTAATCCATGCATCTTGGTCAGGTTTATGAAAAGATTGTAGTTTGTGCAGCACAGCATCCCCTTATATTACAAGAACATTTTCAGCTGCTGGGCTTAGTCAAACTGCAGTGTTCTGTCGAGCAAACAGATAAAAACACATTTTTTTTCCTCTCTCTCTCCTACGAAGAGCAATATTATATATGAGTCATAGAAGAACAACCTCCAGATGGCCTATATGACCTACAATGCTGTGCTGGTTGTTAAGAAAATTAAACCCTGTCAAAACCTGACTCCTTATCTGTAAAAATTAGATCTTAATCGTGCTTCGAGCACATGTTTGCTGCACAATGTTCCTGACAACTTCCTCTGCTCAGATGAGTCAACTTTACCCACATTAGCATGTTTGCTGAAAAACATGAATTGAGCTCAGCTCAGTAACACAGTCTCACACTGCGAACGGATAAAGCTTCAGTCTTTGTCATCTGCCCTTTTAGGATTTTACAGACTCATTTATCTTAATTTCTGTTAAACTTTTCAGCATTAGTTTTCCTTTAATCTATATCCGAACTGTGACACTTTTACCTTAAATCAATTTCCAAACATTGTCAGCACACAATGAAAAAAAAGACATCAGAGATTACTGATTACATGAGCAAGTTAAGACTGATAAATAAATGCAGCTTAATTAGATAGAGTTGATAAGGTCAGTTTTTTTCCAAGAATGTTTAATTTTTAAAAGCTGGTCTCAATATGAATAAAATATTATGTTGCTGTTTGTGATGTTTGAGATGACACGGCCTGCACTTCTGCTGTTAATATACTGTACTGTATGTACAAGGGCAGCTTTTATCTAATAACCAAGCAGGGTTTGTGAAGTGCCGTTTGATTAATCTGTGTTTGTTTGTTTTCAGATGTCAAAAGCGTTCACTTACAAGGGTAAACTAGAGTGCTAAAGAGTGAGCACAGACTTAATATGTTTGACCTTCTATGATTTATGATGCTGACATGTGAATATTAAAAAATAGAATAAGGAAGGTTAGGCAAAATTCCACATTTACTGTGGGAATTCTTTAGGTTTAGACTGTTTGTAGACTTGTTGCTAGTAAAGAAATGAAAGGGCAAAAGAAGCCCTTCTAGGCATGGAGAAGGCGACTAGTTGGCATGCAGCATTTGTTTGTCTTCAGAATGTCTTGTAATTCTCAATTTCCTCGTTTGAGTCACAAAGGCTTAAAGTCTTTACACTGATTTTTGAACAAGTTCAAAACTTTTGTGCAAAATAGAGTCATCTTAAATTTTTCCCTTGTCACAGGCATCTTCAACTCTACTCAAGTGCGCAAGAGCTATATTTTGAGACCTGCTTGACAGCTTTTCTCTGACAGAAAACATGTCCAGGTCTAAAATCCATGCCATTTAAAAATATAATTTAAAAAAGAAACAACGGTCCAAATCTGCTTATTTTCAATTGAAAACTATGTTCCAGGAAATTAAATCATTAGCAGGGGGTGGCTGCCAAGGTGGGTATAATGTTATGTGGGCTGAAATGACCAGTAAAATAATATGCATCGCCTACAATTTTGAGAGCTGCACACACAAAAATAAGCCGCAATTCTCAAAAATCAACAGGGCAAAATGAACCTTCATGGCTAGCTGCTCACTTAGTTGAAAACACTTAGAGTTCAGTGAAACTGCAACTGAAATTTTACACATTTTCTTACAATATTGAGTTGCCAACACGACTCCACCAGTTGTAGCTCAGTGTGATACTACCAATAAAATGTGAAAAAATAACAATCTATAATCAAAAGGGGAACCTCTAACTACAAAACCAGTAAATGATAATAGGTTCGCCAAACTTTAAACAAGTCTAGGCTTAAAAAGAAGGTCAACACTGACTCACTGCCTTATTTTAAACCCCTTGAAGTCTGTGTTAAGAGTTTGAGTTTGACCTTAACAGAACAAAAAAAGAAGTCTTATCTTAAAGTTCAGTTCCCTCATTATCATTAATTCTTTCCCTTCAGAAATATAAAAACTATTTTCTTTGTCAAAAAATGCATGTGATTGAAGTGAAGTTGAGAGTCTAACTAGGCCCAACGATTATCTGCAAAAAGCTGTAAAAAGGACTAATTTTGAGATTTTGAACTGTAACCCTATTAAATTTTAACCAAAGCATTGTATTACATAAAAACCTCAGAAAATTATGTCAGATTGCAAAACTTTAACTTTAGAAGTTTTTGGTGTTGTGTGCTCTTTGCTGAAGAAATAGACATCTGCTTTCAAAAGAAATCAATAAACTTTTGATAAAATGTTCCATATAGAACACAAAGTTTTAGTGTACAGCTTGGATTTTCTGCCTTTATCTTTTATTAAGATTTTTCCTTTTTGGCAAGAATATTCCTCAAACCATGTCAGCATTTACCCACAGGAGACGAGACTGTAGGTGATTCGTGTGTAAGAAGAAGAAAAAAAAAGTGTATCATTTTTCACTTGAGTGAGGTAACTTTAGATGTGCTGGCGGCTCCAAATAGCATCGAGAGAAATCTGCTGTCACAATTTTGAGTGTCAGCATCCACAAATGACGCAACATAGCATCAGTGGTTTGCGTGCAGCACACGCAGGTTTTGCTGTCATGTTGTAACACATTTTATCAAAGTGTAGCAGAAGAAAAAGAGACGTGTATTGCTGGTGAGTCCAGTTTTCTCTGTGCCAACTCTGCTGTTACATAGTGTGCTGAATACTCTACAGGACGCAGATGACAACCAAAAAGACCGACAGTACGAAAGTTTGCAGGGGGTGTCTGTACAGAGTTGTGTGTTGTGGTTTCATGATAATGTGCTGTGTTCATATTGAGACCTTGGATTTGAACAACAGAGGTATTTGTTGCTTCCAAGAGAAGTGGAAGCCATCAGAATCACATCATCTCCCTCAGGGCCAACACTACCTTGAGTAAAGTTAGATTTTTTTGTGTAACAGATGGCAAAACAGCTGTGCAGGCATGTTCATGTGAAGGTTACCCTTGTACAACAGACTTCCACTCATGAAACACACCTTGTTTTTGACAAGCCATCAGTATCTCTCTGCCGTACCTTTGTCTGTGATTCTCAAACTGAGTGAAAAGCTGAAATTGTGATCTCTTACTGCCACACCAGTGTCTGCAGTCTTCCAACATCTGTCACCTATTTGGGAAAAGACAAATGGTTTTAGTTTCAGTCGTTTTAGTTTTACCTTAAAGCATTAAATTAAGGTCATAACTACAGTTGTAGTGAAAACTGTTACATGATTAATGGTGTAGAGTCCTTTAGGTTACAGGAGTGTTAGCTTCACATTAAATTAGTTCTAACAAATGACTTCTGTTCAGCTCAATAATCTGGCCCTGACTCCTTCGTCTGCTACATATTTTGACTCTCCAACTGTGGTACCACCTTCTGCCCAAATATTAAAACTGAAACATCCATTAGCCCTGAGATCCAGATTAGGTCTGTCATTTATAGCGACGTGGCTTTGATAAAAAGCATTACACTGTAGGGGATGTTCATTGATTTACATAAAGCATTTGAACACAATTGATCACACGCTGCTGCTTTGGAATTTGAAAATTAAAAATCAGAAATGCTTTGAAATACTGGAAAGAAAGCTACTTCAATAAAAGCTTAAATGTGTTTAAAATATTAATAAAGAATCACAGCTAAGAAGCAAAACACTAAGCTGTGAAAATAACAGGATCTAAATAATTTATACTTAAGTTATGTTTTTACTGCATGTAAAACTTATCATTTCTCCAAATTATACAAACTTTTTTTAAAATCTGAGACTGAAATAAAATAATTCTTAAACCCTGTGTTTGGAGAACTGATTATTTCAAATGAAAAATGTTGGTGTCAATAAGTTATCCCTCAAAGAAAATAAAACAAAATTCCTACCCTTTCTTGAGTTTATTACACTTATGTTAAATTGACTGAAAGACAGGTGTAGCATGAATCAAACCAGTAATATCCAAATTTGATGGTGTGCTGTATAAAATTAAGGAATTCTTGAAGTTACTGCTTCTTTCTAAGGCAATATATCATATTTAAATCTTTAAATTTTAAACTTCTGATTATTAAAATTTAAACCAGACATTATATAAGGTCTCTAATAATCACACCATATCCATATCTTTTACATTTATAAATATTGTGTAATAAGGTATTATTTGTGTTTTGAATAATATCATTCCTAGTCAATGATTAATTATTATTTATTCTATGTATTTACTTTAAATAATATATTCCTACTTCCACAGTTGTCCAGTGTTGTAAAACTGTCCTGTCAGTAAAACAAACCATCAGTACTGGTGTTTGCTTTACAGAATCCACAACTTATTTAAAGACACAACCCAACTTACAGCAGTCCACCAGATAACATCCATCCAGCAGTCAGATGTACTGTTTGCCTTCTTTGTTTCTGTTGACAGGAAATAAAAGTCTATAAATACATGTTCTCTTTCAGGAAACGTACAAAGACACATTGATCTCTGTCTGCTTTCATGCCTTAATGTGAAGGAATATAATATGGTCTTAAAACGTTGGAGACAAGAATGTGTACAAACTGCATGTGACAGTAAATGTTTTTGAATTATTGATTTTTTTTTTGGCTGTGTTTTTGTTCTTAATGTTTACTTCTTTATTTAAAAGGATCAATGCAAAAGCTATGAGTGGAGTGAAAAGTTGCTGTATTTTTCAAAGCAATCCGTGGTCAAGCTAGAAGATCATCACCAAGCCAATAAATCCAACAGTTCGATTTGTTTCTGCTTTAGGTTGTGCTCCTTTACAAAGACATGTATATTGTTTTGCTGGATTGGAAAAGGCCATGAGTAAATGAATAGTGACTTGAAACACTGCCCATGGTTCTCATCTCTTTGCAACAAAATCTCTTGTGTCTCTGAAAGGTCATCTCTTCTTCTTGTTTACCAATTTTCTGCTGCTTGGTAATCTCAGTGCATCCCTTAAATGTCAGTTCCTAACAGGATAAATTTATGAGAATCAAATGTTATTAATATGAAATTATTCTGAACTTTCAAACAACATCCAGGCACTGCTACTTTCCATTCTGCAGTTCCCACAATTTTTAAAACGGTAACCACACTTGTCCCTTTCAGAGAAAAGGAGATCTAAAAGAAATACAGAAGCAGCTATTTTGGGTTTTCAGGGCTTTTTGGTGGTGTTTCTAGATGCAATCCTTTAAAATGAGTCCATGAGAGAAATTGTCTGTCATTGCTGACAGCTCTCGCCATGAAGCCTTGTGGGGATTAGCTTCAGAGTGCTGAGAAGATCAGAACGATCTGCATCAAGTCTGCAAGAATTTATATGAAGTAAAAACCTTTTTGCAAAGAGTTGCGAACAGTTTCTGAACAGCTGTTTGAATTCTAATGTGATGACACACCTGACATTGGAGAGAGAAAAGGTCAGGGTGTGATTGAGTGTAGCATTGCAGTATACAACCTTAGTGTTTCAAAAGAAGGCTGCAGGACTTCCTTTCTTTTTCTCAAAAACATTTCACCGATAATCCGAGAGGTTTCTTCAGTTATGCCTGCCTGGTGGTGAGTTTTAGGTTTTTAAAGTGTTGTTGAGACTCTCACACTTTCAGAGTCATTTGTGTCACTGACCCATCCACTCATTCTCTGGTTTGTTGTCACTTGTGAGTTGTTTACCTTTCTGACCAACATATGAGGTGTTCAGGTCATGTTTCAAAGTGTGACTGGTTTTTAAAAAATCACCTTGGGAGGAGAGTTAAGGTTAAATTGAAGGTGTTGGATGGATCGTACCTGGGACCACTTTCTCTGTTGTATGTTGCTTTTTTCCTCTCATTTAGATGGTTTCCTTCATTCCTGTCTCAAAACATTTGGCTTTTTCAGGACAGAATGTACATTAATGCCCTTAAAAGAGCATCCCTTATCTTTAAAATGCAGATGGACAGCTGAGTGATGACTTGAGGAGCTGGTTCTTTTGTGTAGAGACATGTTTTGACCCAAAAATAGTATGAATACATGACTGTTTGCATTGGAATGGTCCCAGTAGCTTTTCACACACAGACCCAGAGACCACGTTGAAGCCTTTAAGATAAGACTGCTTTTTTGACTGAGATTTTTGTTAAGTTTGAAATGTTGCTTCACACTTTACTTTTACATTAGCAACAGAAATGCTTTTTGAGGGTTGCCAACTTCCAAATATTGAAATAAGGAAAGTACATAATTCTTTGTTATGAGATACTGTATCTATGCTTTTTGTGACAGCATTGAGAGAAACCTGTGGCTGATCTATTTAGAAGACATGCATATATTTACACAAGTATGAAAGCTTAACAAATGTATGCAAATTTTTTTCTTCAAATTTTTAAATAAAACAAAGTATTTTTAAAAGGAAAAATGTATGCATATTTTGCAGTGGCATTATCACACAAGTAAAAAAAGGAAAAAAATCCTCCCCCAATTAACTAAAAAGGATACTGAAGACAAAAAACACTAAAGTATTAAAACTCAAAGCTATTAACTGTTTCATTTCTATAACAAACTGTTCAGATGGGTTTTGATATATTATAGAAGTCCTATGGCTGTTGTTGGATATTCTCCTATTTTTGTACCATATATGGCAGTGGTGTCTACATATCAGTGGTGTCCAATCCTGGACCTTGAGGGCCACTATCCCACATGTTTAAGGTTCTCTGCTTTGACACACCTGATTCAAATGAATGAGTGATTAACAGGCTTCTGCAGAACTACAGACTTGACGAGCAGGGAAACATCTAAAACATGCAGGATAGTGGCTCTCCAGGTCCAGGATTGGACACCACTGATATGTAGACTGCAACAAACTGAAAACCACAATACTGTGCAACAACCATAACACAACCTTGTTTTGTATTAACTTTTTTTTAACATTTATACATTGTATTCTAGTACAATGTATTTTGCATTTTCACCCTTTAATGATGTTCAAGATTTTTATTAAAAAATAAAAGGAGGACTTACAAGATGAGAAGCTGGAGCAATCTCTAGTTTGACCAGTAAGGTTTGGCGTCTCATAAGAACTTTTGTTTGCAGTTATTTGTTAGATTTTATCTATTTTATCCTTTTTAGCCTTTTTCATTTCTGAAGTGTCTTCATGGTTTTATCACTATTTTTTAAATATGATAATCTACAACACAAAGTTGTTGTAATAAAATTGTCACCTGATTTCTTTATTTACTGCATAAGTGTTTTTGTTTTGTTTTGTTGTTATATATATAGAGAGATAGATATAGATATAGATATATATAGATAGATATATATAGATATATCTATATATATATATGGTGCATATCTCATAGACCACTAAATGGAAACACAAACATGGTAAAAATAACAAATATAAAATGAAAATAAAAACTGCAAATCCCTGATCCATCCATCCATTTTCTTTACCCACTTTCTCTTTTCTGGGTCACAGGGAGCTAGTGCCTATCTCCAGCCATCTCTGTGTGAGAGGCAGGGGACACTGGATAGGTCACAAGTCCATCACAGGGCCACATCGAGCCCAACAAGGCAAATAACCTTTCACGCTCTCACTCACGCCTAGAGATAATTTTAGAGAAACCAATTAACCTAACATGCATGTTTTTGGTCTGTGGGAGGAAACAAACTCCCTGATCCCAGAGAAAAACATGCAGACCATGAAGCAGAACTTTTCATTAGTAAAAATTACTTACGTGAAAAAAATAAAAGCTGATAAAAATTGATTTTTAAATTTCAGGTGTTTTAGGAATTAATGATACAAATGTCTGGGGGAATTAAATGTTTGCTGGATGAAGCCAAGGGTGACCATTCATTCGTAGGAGTCAGCCAGGTGTGAGGGCTGTTATAAGACGTTCACAGAAGCGTGCTGATTTTGTCAGCCAAGTTTGAGTCTAACACCTGCAGCTTGTGGGATCTCTCTCTATAATCTTTCTCTATACTACTTTTGTTTTTGCCAAAACTGTGAAACACACTAAAGGAAGCAAGTCAAACAAAGGGATTAAGGCATATACAGAGGTAAAGAAATAGTAGGTGGTGTAAATACTGAAAGAAACCAACCCATGAGGAATTATTTTATCCCACAACTCTCAATAATACAATGTTGTAGCATTTCCAGAAAGAAAACAACTATTGTTCGTTGTGTTTAGTCAATGTTTAAAATGAAATTAGTCATTTAACCATGATTTTTATTCAAAGAAGCCTTCTTTGAGTGGTTTTATGCATGTGATGTTATGATCCTAAATATTTAAGTGAGGAACTTTTAGCTACTGTATATGTTTAAAGGTGAAATTCTGCCTGACTTGGATTTGTGAGTGGATTTATACAGTGACATGAAATGTAAAAAAATATCTGTGCTCAGACATTGTCATCCACCTAAATGTAACTGAAAATAGGTCAAAGTCATAATTTATCATATCAAATTCTGACATCCTTTTGTTTTCTTCCAGGTCCCCTTTCTATGAGGTAACATGGACAAAGTGGTCATCTGTCTCCTGCTTCTGGGAACTGCACTTACGATGGTCCATGCATGTCCCAAATACTGTGTCTGCCAGAACCTCTCTGAGTCTCTGGGGACCTTGTGTCCCTCCAAAGGTCTGCTCTTTGTGCCACCAGACATTGACCGTCGAACTGTAGAGCTCAGGCTGGGAGGCAACTTCATCCTCAAGATCACCACTCAGGATTTTGCCAACATGACAGGTCTGGTGGATCTCACTTTGTCTCGAAACACTATTGGCAGCATCCAGCCTTTTTCTTTCATTGATTTGGAGACCTTGAGATCCCTGCACCTTGATAGTAACCGGCTGACTGAACTGGGAGCAGATGACCTACGAGGACTGATCAACCTGCAGCACCTGATTCTCAATAACAATCAACTAAATGAAATCTCAAATGCAGCTTTTGATGACCTATTACTGACATTGGAGGATTTGGATTTGTCTTATAACAACTTGCGCAGTGTGCCTTGGGAAGCCATCCGCAAGATGGTCAACCTGCATCAGATGAGTCTGGACCATAATCTCATCTCCTTCATTGCTGAGGGAACTTTTACAGACCTTGAGAAATTAGCTCGCCTGGATCTGACCTCCAATCGTCTCCAGAAACTTCCTCCGGACCCTATCTTTGCACGCTCCCAAAGCAGTATGATCATGAGCACTCCTTATGCACCTCAGCTTTCTCTAAGCTTTGGTGGAAATCCATTGCACTGCAACTGTGAGGTACTGTGGCTACGAAGGCTGGATCGAGAGGATGATATGGAAACTTGCGCTTCTCCAACTATTCTAAAGGGGCGCTATTTTTGGTCTGTTCGGGAGGAGGAGTTTGTCTGTGAGCCCCCTTTAATCACACAACATACACACAAATTGCTGGTGCTGGAGGGACAAACAGCTAGTTTGCGTTGCAAAGCTGTCGGAGATCCAATGCCAACCGTGCACTGGGTTGCTCCAGATGACCGTTTGATCAGCAACTCCTCACGGGCAACTGTGTATGAAAACGGCACGTTGGACATAGCAATCACCACGTCCAAGGATTATGGCATCTTTACTTGCATAGCTGCTAATGCTGCAGGGGAATCTACAGCATCTATTGACCTATCAATCATTCAACTCCCTCACCTGACTAATGGTACAAACCGTACCACTCAGTCCAAGTCAGGACTTTCAGACATTACAAGCTCTACAAAGATAAGTAAGGGGGAGCCCAAATCTCTTCCTGAGAAGGTGGTGTCTGTATCTGAAGTGACTGCCGTCTCTGCTCTGATTAAGTGGACTGTTAGCAAATCAACTCCAAAAGTCAAAATGTTTCAGCTTCAGTACAATTGTTCTGACGATGAAGTCCTCATTTACAGGTAAGAATGATTAATAGATCCCTTTTATTTCCTAAGTGTGAACTGAAATTTTTCTGGTCAAAGAGGCTATTAAGCCAAAATATATATTTTGCTTCAGAATATCTTCAGTTTAGTTTTCTCATATTGTTAATTGTTTACAGTGTAAGTGCTTCAAACATTCAATTTCTCTGAAGTGATATTTGAAGATCAACGTGCATCTTCCGTAATCCTTCTTGAGCTTTTTTTTTTAATAGACAAGTGGTAGCAATATTGTTTTCATATTTTTATTTCATAAAAGTGAAACTTAAAAAAGAAATCCTTGCCCCAAACTATTAATTAGAAATCCAAGAAGAAAAAGGATTATAGACCTCATTTTAATGTATCCCTCTTAAGCTGCTCAAGTTCATAGAAGTGTGGGCTTGATGACTATAGCTGGAGATCTTTGAGCTCTGTGAAATCAATTTCCTATTTCAAATGAGACAGTGAATGGGGCAACATTCAACCAAAATAATTGCTTGGAAATATAAAAAATAGCCCTTGATGTTTAATACAAAATTACCTGGGGTGCATTCAAGAAGAGAACACTCAGATCCGTGGTTTCACTAAGTCTTGGATGTTAATCTCTAGCTTAAAGTTGTTTATTTTCTATAATATAATACAATATCATCCCCTAAAGTAAAACACAAACATATATATGGATCCGTCCACAGAATGACCGCATGTTATTAAAACTTCTATTTACTTGTCAGCATCAGAGTAGTATGAATATTAGATGCTTTCGTGGAAATTAGTTTCAAATGTTTTGTTGCACTTTCTAAATCCTGACCGTTGTTTTTGAATTACTTTAGCAAAACTTTGTCTCATTCCTTTTCTTCACAAATATTTTAGACTTTTACTTGCACTTTGCAAAAGCTGTTTAATGAAAGACTCAGAACATGGGACGATAAGTCTGATTAACTAAGAGTTTGACATAATAAACGAATACAGAAATGAGGAAAAAAGAAAAAAAACACTGTTGATGCATCTCTTATTCCTTGCAAATTCAATAATAAGCTTTTTATCTGATTTCCTTGCATGCACACTCTGTGACAGGTTTCCATGGCAGAGTGGAGAAGACAATTTGAATGTTCAGAACCTTGTTTTTTCTGCCCAGTGACAGCATATTGGATGACTCATCCTCATTTTCATTCACTAGAAACAAGACTCGACACAGCTAAATTGTTCCCCTGAAAAAGTCATTTCTTTAATGACATTCCTGATGTTATTGCCATTCAATGTTTATTATTAACAGTAAGTAATACAATAAACATGTGTAGCTTGAGTCATATCTTTTAGAGCTTTTCTTTTTTGAAAGTTTCAATGTGTAACATTTGTGGTGATCTGATGGCAGAAAAGCAATATAATGTGCATAGTTTTGTTTTTATTGATGTAGATTGCTTTGTGTTTTCATAATAACTAAAATGAGGAATTAATATGAAAACTATTCTGATCTTGCTCCATTTGTCATATCACAGATTTGCTTTGTAGGTCTTTGATCTTCAGAGGCTGAGAATACAATAATTCTTTGAAAGGACACATAATTATGGTTTTCAGAAAAATCTCAGATTGTATAAGGCTTTTTTTTAAAACTATATAGCTGTTGGTGTGATAGATGGATGTACTGATAGATAGGTGAAGGGATAAACATTATTTATTCTCAAATAAAAACTGCAGTGTGAGCTGATATGAAAGCTTTAGATTCTTTGTAATAATGCTGGGATTTTATTGATCACAAATGCTCACCTACAGTGTACCTTTAACCAGCAGTTTTCCTCTGCCTGAACTGAAGCAATGGTGTGAATAAAAATCAATCAGAGCCACGTGGGGCAGCAGAACGATAGAATGAGTTGGAACATGTGACAAAGCAAAGCATCTTCCCGCTTATAAAAAAGGCAATTAGGTTGAAAAATGAACAGCCCCTAAAGAGTCCTTCAGAGAAATCAAAGATTCTTGATGCATGTGCTGCAAAAAAACCTCAAGCCAAGAATGGGTGTATAACCAAAACATCTATCTCTACACGGCAACACAAGATGGGCTAAGTGTATTATTCCTCTTCAAATTCATTTAAAAAACAACAACACACATACATTTTTATAGCTGTACACACACACACACACATCTATATATATATATATATATATATATATATATTACTCAGAAATTGCTTATATGGTATATGATGAATGCTCTGAGCACCCATTAGCTATGATTTAACAAGCAATAAGCTTTATTTTGTATATTAATTACCTGTCTGTATTACCACATCACTAACTAGCATGCTGTCTACAACCCTTTTGCTCCTCTGATGCATATTTTAGATGCACAGGTATAGCCAGCTCTCACCTGAGGGTGCAGTTAGTCATTAAGTAGGATATGCAAGATTTTCTGAAATGAATCTTTTAAATGTGTTATGTAACTTGTGGCAAAGCTTACATTAGGTTTTTGACTGGGATTGTGTCATGTACAGCCCTAACTTAAAAAAATGGGTGTAAAATGTAAAAATAAAAAAGGAAGAATTTGCAAATCTCTTAAACCCATGTTTTATTTGCAATAGAACATTGTAAACATGTCAAATGTTTAAACTAAGGAATTTTTAATACATTTTTTTTAATGGTAAGAGGTCTGGACTTGGACTCTTCTGCTATAAAGCCATGCTGTAGTAATGAATGCAGTATGCAGTTTAGCATTATCTTGTTAAAATATGCAAAGCCTTCCCTGAAAAAGACATGGTGTGGATGGGAGCGTATGTTATTCTAAAATATGGATAGACTTTTTTGCATTGACTGTGCCTTTCCAGATGTGTAAACTGTCTATACCATATGCTGTTAACCTCCATACCAACAGAGAGGCAGACTTTTGAACTTTGCAGTGATAACAGGCCAGCTGGTGCCTCTCTTCTTTAGTACAAAGAACAAGGTGTCCATGGTTTCTAAAAAGAAATTAAATTCAATTTTAATTTGTCTGACCATAACAATTTTCCACTTTGCCTCAGTCCATTTTAACCCTCCCATGGCCTTCAGGTCAAATGGACCCGAAGTTCCAGGGGCTTCTCTTCCTCTCTTCAGTTATGAAGACTTCAGGAGAGTTAAATGACACACATACACACAGATTTTTCTAAGATTTTAAAATCTTTTGATGATATTATGAACTGTAAATGATGAAATATTCCAAGTCTTCCCAATTTTCCATTGAGGAATATTATTCTGAACATAGTTTTTTTACAGACTGGTGAACTTCTGCCCATCATTAGTTCTGAGAAATACAGCCTCTCTAAAATGCTTGTTTTTATGCCCAGTCCTCTTACTGACCTGCTGACAATTAACCTCATTAGTTGCAAAATGCTCCTCCAGCTGTTTCTTTTTCATACCATTTAATTTTACAGCCTTTTGTTGCCTGTGGCCCCAATTCTTTGAGATGTGTTGCTGCCATCAAATACAAAGTTGTTGTTTTTTTTCCCCTAAAGAAAACTGCAATTTCTTAATTTATACATTTGATGTGTGCTTTGTAAAACATGGGTTGAGATTCAGTATTGGTTTATGAGATTTACAGAACACTGCCGTTTATTTTCTTTACATTTCACACAGTGTCACAGGTTTTTCATGGCAGAACTAAATATAAACACGTGAATAGTTTTATGACATTGTCATTTTAATCAGTTTTAATAATCCTTATAATAAACTCCACTCATCCTACAGATAAAACCTTGGAGGGGAAATGGTTTGTTTCATTAATACGTAGTTTATGTTTTTACTTTTTTAAATAAGGACCTCAGTTTTGTTCTGTGAGTTACAAGCAGGTTCTCAGTCTAGTGGAATCATTAAAATCATTTCATAAAAGGTCATAAGGTCATTGAGATTTTAGAGTTAAATGGGCAACAAGACTAGCCAGACTTAGGAGCAATAAAATTCACTTAGTTTAAAATTGACAGTTTTTCAAATTTTGAAATATTGTGTGCATTACAATCTGATGACAAAAGAACTTCATATAGCACAAGTTTGGGAAATGAGTTTGGTTTAAAGGGTAGCTATTAAAGAGTATTGAATGATGCTTATGTCAAACAAAAATGTTAATACAAGACAGTTCAACATACAAAAATAAGTAGATTCTGACAACATCTCATTGATTACCTCTTGGATGACATACTTTAAGATTAAATTGAATTTAAGACAAAAGCACCGAGCCTCAGTTATTGAGTCATATTAAAACATCTGGAAGAATAACAGACTTATTTGAAACATATTAATACATGTTAAATGGAACGTACATGAAATTACATTTTGCCAAAACAATATTCAAAAAGTGGCCATTCAGTGCTTATCTCATTACCATTTGCTTCATGCATATCAAATGGGATATACTGCAAGCAATGAAGTCATCTTTCTGAATTACTCTCTGCATATAAATAGCTACTTAGCATGCTTTTTTTTTTTTTTTTGCTATTTCTTTGATCTGCTCCAGCATATCAAACTAATATGTTTTTGACATTTTAGTTCTTTAATCGTGTCTTGATTTCATATGGCAAGATGTTTGCAATGTTTTTGTTTTTTTTTTCTCTGTTTTCAGGATGATTCCCAGGACTCACAGGGCCTTTGCAGTCACAAATTTGGTCCCAGGAATGCAGTATGACCTGTGTGTCTTGGCCATTTGGGATGACACTGCCACCACCCTAACTGCCACTAACATTGTTGGCTGTGTCCAGTTTGTCACTACGGATGACTACCCACAGTGCCAATCACTTCACAGTGGCTTCCTGGGGGGCACTATGATTCTGGTCATTGGTGGCATCATTGTGGCCACACTGCTGGTGTTCATCATCATCCTCATGGTTCGCTATAAGGTCACCAGTGGAATCCAAACTAGTAAATTACCCACTGTGAGTAACACATACTCACAGACTAATGGGGGAGTGAACAGGTTCAATGGCGCCCCACCACAGGTCAAGTCTACAGTGGTGGTCATGCGTGAGGAGATGGTGGAGTTTAAGTGTGGATCCCTCCAGAGCAGCCTCTCTTCATCGTCATCATCCTCTAACTCATTAGACAGCCAAACAGGAAGAGGAGCTGGTGGCCACTACAGTGTTCAGGGCAGTGAATGCAGCACCCTCCCCAGCAGTAAGTTCAGGAGGCACGGGCACGGAACCAAAGCACGTCAAAGTTTGGACCACCTTTTAGGGGCCTTCACCTCACTGGAGCTGCGAGGTCCAGTGAAGGACCACCAAGGGGCTTCGAGCTCCTCTACTGCTCAGAACACCATCACAACAGTGGCTGTGGCAGCACCATCTGATAAAGAGCCCCTACTTGGGAGGGCCGAGTCCACAACTATGCTGGGACGCCTTCTAGGGTTTCCTCAGGAGGGTAAGCCTAAGAGGAGCCACTCGTTTGATATGGGCCATGTCGGGGCAGAGCAGTGTCGCAGCAGCCAGCCGCGCAGAATCAGTAACATCTGGACTAAGCGCAGTCTGTCTGTTAATGGTATGCTTCTGCAGTACGATGACAGTGAGGATGAGAAGCCCTCTTTTGAAAGCTCCGAGTGGGTAATGGAGAGCACAGTTTGAGTACAGACCATTTGTAAGGTTCATGACCAAACAATAGATCTATATCACAAACTAAATAAACATGAGTGTAGAGGAAAGTTCCTTGACAAAGCTGTCCTTAGGTACTGTATGAAGTTCAACCATGTGAATACTGTTGAAAAAACACACAAACCTTTAGGTAAATGCCCATGATCAGAACTGTCTGACACTTTTGCCTATATTTGAAAAATGTTCCATATTGAAATAACTGGATAAAATACCCATATGGAATAACTCCTGATCTGCAGTCAAAAGGAAAGATAAGACATTCAGAGTGGATTTATTACTTCTTTATCAAAGGACCTGAATATCAAGAGGATTTGCCTCGACTGTGATAAACTGGATCACAATGTTGTGGACTAAAGGTTGATATGGAACTACTCCAACAGCAGAGAAAGGGACCACATGAGCTAGTACAATAGAAAATTAAACTCTTTTTTTTCATCTGGATTTTTCTATCATTTTTATTATTTATTATTTGAGGTGATTCATCAGAAGACAGAGACACAGCTCTTTAATGAGGTTGTAGTTAAAAATTGCTTACACAGGAGGTACCGACTCCCACGTAACAATTTCATACACGTTTAACCAATTTTGCTCAATCACAAAATGACAACAAAAAACATGTCCCAGATATAAGCATCACTGAACCACAGCAATCCAGTGTTGTATTTCTACCTCAGGTTAGATATACGGAGTTCTTCGTATGTGACACCTTAAGCAAACAAAACAAATGTCCAAATGTTAAATCAGTATTTGTTTGTTCTTTGACACTCAAAGGGACTGTATGCTTTTGTTGAAGCTGGGTTGTGTGAAGTACTCTGAGTAGTCAGTATCTCACCTGTAGCAAATGGTTGTCAGAGGGATCTCACTTTGGAGAATTTGGGATAAAGTTTCCTTAAGGAGTCAAGCTAACAACTACTTAGAGCAGAGCATACTATTTAAAATAACTAATCCTTGTAACTTCCTGGACAATTGGCCAATCACTCAGTTAGATTTTTTATTTTTACACCTCATCAGTTTTACATGAGGCCGTTGTATACATTATCACTTTTTGCTCAAACATATAATGTTTATCTTGTAACGCATCATTACTTGCACTGGAGCTGGAGACTAAGCTGATCAGTGGTGGGATGTGTGTGCATTTAGCTTAGCAAACATTCATCTTGCTCTGTCACTCAAACTGATGAAAGTTTTTGAGTTGTTGAAAATTTGTTCTTAAATGTGCTCTACTCTGTTTAGCTGTTAGTTTGAGTCTCAATGATTTTCATTATTTTTTTCTTTTCTCAAATTCTCTAAACTGGGATCCAAAGATGTAGGATGTAGGGCTGCAGAGGGTGATGTAGCGTCCTCTGGTGGATAGCAGAGAATATAAATATCTTGTATAGATAAATAATTTAAAAAATGTGTTGCATACATTTATATTCTTGTGAAATTTTGATAACAATGAATGAATGATAAGTGATATAGCAAACTGACAGGCAACAGTTTAAAAAATGTATCAAAAAGCAAAACCAAGTGGAATAGAATCTGCATCACCTTCAGCACATGGTGTTAGAGTAAAGCTAGGAGGTTGCAGTACTATAGAAGTTTAAATATACATGCTCATATTACAACATCCACTGCCAATGTGGTTGCATAGTGACATGCCAAAGTCAACATGGCAACTCATGGATGTTTAAGATTGAATAACTTGTATCTGGCTAGTGTATGCAAGATACTTTCTGTTCATAAGTACTCAACACAACCCCACTTCAAAAAAAAAAAATCTTGAACATTTCCCTTTAAATAGCCAATCGGTCTTCAAACAGCCAAATACAGTATTTGCCCAGCTTTGCAAGTTATTTTATTATCCCCCTTTGGTCAGTGTTGTTCCCATGGGCTAAAGAGCCAATGATGTAAATGTTGTTGTTTTTTGTTTGTTTTTTTCTCGGTGTCCACGTTCAAGATACTATCAACACATATTACAGAAGCCAAACAGTTTTTGAAATTCATCAAGCCCTCTTAATCATTCGGCCAAAGCAGCCAACAGCATGATGTATCACTGGGCTGTGATTCTCTTCAGGCAACACAAACAAGAGAGCATGATACTCGCTCATTTAGCCAGGTTAAATGGAGGAATTTGTCATTTATTGGCTGGATAAAGGTCAGTTGTGCTGCTTATGAGAGGATGTTCATGCCAAAAAAAGAAGAAGAACACAGATCATATGAGCCAATAAGCTGGAGAGATGAAATGTATTTCACCGAATTGCATGATACAGATACAGAACCTTTTTTGGTTTATGCATTCCTTGACTTGTTTCTTAAGAGAAACAATTTATCTGTCATTCTCTTTCATACAGGGCTGTACATTGCAGAAGGATACTTTGAATTAGTCACTATTCAAATCACTGCCTCCAATCAGCTGCAACAACCCTGCATTTTAATGCCTTTCTCAGTATTCTGTGGGACTCTGCTATAAATTGTTGAATGATCATCGAGTTTATTTCTCCTACAGTAGGTGTACTGTTCTGTATAATGGCATATTTTTTGTACAATATCTGGGTGAAAATGTAAAGGGGTGGGATGGGGATCGTGCAGTAGTACTTTTATTTTCATGTCAAGCAAACAGTGAGAAGGTGCGTTACTGTGGTGTACCAACAAGGTTGTTGTTAGTTGGCTTAATGAAATGGGATTTTACACGGTGCCACAAGTGTGGAGAGACGATTGGAAATTCCTAAATGGTTGTTTCACTTAGATGTCTAAAAGTACATATTTCCTCACAAACCTCAAGAGATAAATCTTTATGAAACCTTGCTTTTATTCCCTGCAAGTTCAAATACTTAGAATTTAAGCTGCAAAGATTTACTGAAATGTTCCCTCTCATTCTGACATTCAATACTTGCATTTACAACAAATTGCATTGCATTTTATGACTCTCCGCATGAATCTGGTTTATACATGGCTTAAACAACCCCAATTAAATTATATGAAATATTATTCCCTGTATCTTTTTTAATTAACTGAAATTTCAGAAGCATATGTAGAAAATTTAACTATTTTTGCTGAAATTTCTCATCTTTCACACAGCAAGGTGTAACCACACTTACTGACACCAACAACACATCAGTCTGCAACAAAATCCCTGACCAATAATCTGAGATCACGGTAACTGTAAGAATCGTGTTGCACAACCTGTGAACCAGTCGAGGGTTTTGTGTGTTAAAGACCATAGGAACATACTGACAATTTCTTTTTTTAACAATGTCACCAAAACAATCCTTAAAAAGTATTTTTACATCTATAGTTGTAGCAGTTCCCTCATCCCTTCTTAAGGAATTTATGATAAAAAAAAGTAATGTGGCCACATCTGGTAAAAATCTTGCCAGTATGGCTGCAGTTATGTACATACTTAGTTTACTAAGACATAATTATTTTATAACTTAGGTGTCTTAAAGAAGACAGTGTTAAAGAAGTCTGTGGGTTCCCCAAAGTCTCAGCTTTGTTTAATGTCATAAAACAGGATTTTTACTTACAGAACAGCATTTTTGATGATAAGTAGTGATTTGCAGAACTTGTTTTTATTGCCAAATTACATATTCAAAAGACCATCTAAAAAATCTTTGACAGATTATAAACAGAATGTCACAACATTTTTCTTTGTTCATTTCAAGTTTTTGCATCATACCACTACATACCATTTGCTATCTTTAAGAAAACGTTGTTTTCTCAATACTTTTTCTATGAATTTAGAAAGAAATTGTCTCAGCAGGCAAATAAAACCTTAACCATCTGCATACTAAGATTTTACCAGAGGTACCCGGATGAATAGGTGTGTTATTGATCTGTGTGAAGCAATCATTCAGTCTCTCTGATTGTGGCACCATGCATCATCCCCCTGACATCTACCAACTAACATTATAAAATTAAATGTGTACTTGACCCAACATAGACATGATTCTCACCTGAACTTCTATGACAAAAACAAGAAAAAAAAGAACAACTGTTTGTGTGAAAACATTTTGCTACAAAAGACTATAAAATATTGATAAATTCCTATGAATCAAACTGGCTTCTCTGTGTTTTTTTCTTCTCGCAACATCAAATGTGTACTTTTTGGATTTCTGCTTTTCAGCATTTCTGTATCATCTTCTATAGTTTTGACTTGCTGTGCCTCTGAACAATGAATGATAGACTTGTGGAGTGTCCTTCGATTCATCCTGCCACTGAGCCGAGGGTTTTCCCCTTGAGGTCCAGCTGCTGACTCACCTCGGCACTGTCCTTATTACAAATCACCTGTACATGCAGCTCCTGACCAGAGCCCATAATAAGGCCCTAATTCATATAATCTGTTAGGAAAGGTGCTTACAGCAGCACAGAGTAAATATAATCTCTACATGGGGCAAGCATTGCATGATAAGACATGCAACTGATGAAGGTGCAAGATGAACACGACCGCTAGATGTCAAACAGAACGAAAGCGTTTATCAGGCTTTGTGCTGTCACGAAAAACCAAAGGTTTAAATACAGGCTTTGAAAATAAAAAATAAAGATACGTGTTTACAAGTCATCAGATAGAGATATCAGCTTTTATTAGGCAAGTAAACTGAGTCACACCTCGATGAGAACATCTGAAGTGTCTTAATTATAAAGAAAATAAATTGAAAAAAGTCATCTCTAACAAATCTGACAGTGTTCTTTTAACATTTTTGCACTGTCTTTGAGTGAAGGCTGCACTGAAAACAAATTAGAGCATCAATTTGTTCATGAATGCTGTTATGAGTTATTGAAATTGGGCTTATTTTTTGTTTACAGAAATTAAAGCTGAACATGAGGTCATGCTGCAGGTCAACTGCTCAGCATGAATAATTGCTGAATAAGATTGGATGACTGAGTGCGGATGAACATTCACAACTTTTTTTATGATGTGCTGTGGCCCAAATTCAAACGAAATCTTTCAGTTTTAACGTACCATAGCAGTACCATTTCTGAAAAATACTTAAACTGAAAAAACTGTCTTATCTTTTAAAATCTAAAACTTAATAAACTAATTCTATTAATGGTTTAAGTTTTAAATTCTTCTGAATAATAAATGGATATATGGGTGAACATTAAGAGTGTCCGCTAAAAATATCTTCCCAGTTGGAACATTAGTTATTGTATGAGTCATAAAATTCTGTGTATTTTATCTGGTTTGTTATCTCCTAATAACTGGCCTTTTGAAACACAAACATGGCTATAACTCAGCCAGTTTTACTGCTATTTAGCTAAAACTTGGTGTGTTAGCAGTCGAGAGTCATCACCAAGACATATACCAAGTAGTATATTTTTTTAACTGTATCTCTCTGCTGGCAAAACATCTCAAGAACCACTGGATAGATTTTATTGAAACTCTCAGAATGTAATAATTGGATGTACATCTACAATTGAGTATCTTTTGGAGTCAACTCAATTCAAGATGGCTACCACAGCCAACTGACTTAGGGAAACACGAAAAAAGCTTTCAAGTCAGGCAGTTTTACAGATATTGACCTAAAAATTGATGTGCTAATGGCTGACCAGTATCCTCAACAAATGCTTTTTCTACTACACATTGCACAAGAAATTTGCCTAAAACATTGGTGTTAACTGTTATCAGGAGTGCAGCACAAAAATGTATAAACCATTTCTGTGGGCCCCCATGCTCACTTGATCAATAAATCTCACACACATTTTCATTCCAGGCTTTTTGGGGGGCCCTCCCTGCAGTTTGCCATGGGTAAACATCAATCTGCATCTCTTCAAAGAATTCTAGGCCGTTAAATCACCATGGCTCTGACACAGAGAAGAGACTTTTGCTTCCAAACTTGACAATTTACCTGATATCTGTGCAGTTTCAGTAATCAAGCTGCAGGAAAAAAAAAATGTTTTCTATTAATGGTTTCATACTATGTACCACAACATAAAAATCTCTTGTTTTCATTATGCATAAGACTAAGCATGCATTTTGCAGTTGTATTCAGTTTTTTTGTTGTTGTTGTAGTTTTTTTTTTTTTTTGGCTGGTCAAACAATGGTGAGTGTAATCAGTGTCAACTAACGTTTGAGTACAGACATTAGTAATGTGATGGGTTGTTTACTTGAACAATGACGGCTTTCTCCTTTTTGTGACAAGGTGAAAAAATTAGAATATTAAGGAAACTGATCATTAAAATGTATGATTAGGTCTCTATTTTTTGTCAAATTAATAACTTGTGCATATTGCCAAACTGTTCCAAACAGCAATTTTATCAGCACTGCTTACTGGGAACATTTATACTAATCATATTTCTTCTTTTTCATCTCTGACCTTCAGTGTTTTATTCCAAAAATCTATAACCAATGGGGTTTTTTTTTGTTTTTTTTTTGCAGGGCAGTAACCTCTTTTAGGTTTTCTGAGGTAGTTTTTTTTCTACACTTATTTTGTTGCAGCTTTTGCACACCAGCAACCCTGCAGTGAGTCTATCCATGATCCTTTATGCCTGAACACGGCCTGCAGCAGTCGAGTTTGTATAAAAGCTTAGCAAACTGTGTTGGAGGTCATGACAAAAAGTTTGCAGTAGGGGAGAGTGAAGAGGGAGGGAGGAGGGGTCTCATATTCCCATTAAAAGTGGGTGTCCATTACAGAGAGCTCTTTGAAAGCTACCCTTATCTGCCATCTGCAGCCTCATCACCACATTCGCCGGGCTTCTTTGTTTCCAGAACGCTACAGTAATAACCAGAATATTAATAACACAGGAGAAAAACTCAGTGTGAGCTTGTTTATCTGGCAACAAAGTTGTCTAGCCAAAGATAACTTTGAAATGTGAGCCTGGCAGATGTTATTTTGTCTTGCCTCAGAATTGGTAGCTTCTCACTCTGGCTGTAATAAGCAATTAAGTGATACTTGCTGGATGGTGTGTTATTGTGTCAAGATTTAAAAAAAAAAAAAAAGAAAATGCTACAGCGAAAGGATGGGAAATGCAATTAAATCATCACATTATTAGATTTGCTGTCAGTCATAACGTTTCTTTACGGGGTGTCACATATTTTTAAACTATAATCAAATTCTGATATATTCATATTTGCCAATATTAAGAAATAATGCAAATGTGTCTCCTTACTTTCACAGAAGCCGTTCTCGCAACTAAAGCTGCGCAATATATCAGGAATTCATTGTGTTGGCAATATCAACATACAAAATGTTATTATTGCAAAGGACTGCAATAAATGGAAGGGTATTGTATTTCCAAGTGTCATGCATTCTCAGTCTGAATGCTAATAATGAAAGATGTTTGTCAAATCAGATGGGCTCTCGCTGCACTTGATGCCCACATCTGATTCAAATAATAGTTCCTGAGATGCTGAAGTACATGGAGAGTCTTGTGAGTATCAGGATGACAGAAAGAAAAAACAAGCAAGAAAAATGTGGTGCTTAAAACAAACTATTATAGTATTCAACAGCATTATTGTTGAATGTTTTCTTACATATCCTTCAATGAGCAATGGCTGCTTTTTCTTCATGGAATCTAATTGTAGCTCTGTTTTAAAGCTGAATACCAAACAATTCAGGCAGTGTGGAACACTGAAATTAATTAAAAGCTATTTTGAAAGTGAGAAAAAAACATGATATGGCCTCTTGTTTTCATAAAAGTCCATCATCATATAACTAAGGATAAAAGCTATTTATCTACTCATAACCATGTTAGCTGCTATAAGATAAAACATAAAAATTTGTGTGAGATTCCTTGCATGAAAAAATCTTCATCTGCAAAGAATCATCACAGTCAAGTAATTGGAAAGATTTCAAGTACAAGTGCCTCCGAATTTCCATTTATATGTAAGGCAAGCATTACTCACTAAATCTGACAGCTCATTAGAGGAAAATACCATAGTGTAATGGCGGGGTTTCTGTATTACCTTCAGTTTTATTACATTCAAATTTGTGTCCTGGGGCAAATTTTCTCTTTATGTTACAAAGATTATTCTATCAAGCTCAGTCTTTTATTTCTTGTTCAATTATTTAAAGTTTCAACCTTGTGCAAAGAGAATCACACTGGTGACTGATCGACTTTCCCCCTTGTGATGCATCTCTTCACACTGGAATGTTTCCAAACTTTGCTTGTCACAGGATGATACACAATTTCCAAATGTCCAATCATAGCACGCCTTGTGTTGCAACATCTCTCCACCTAAATTGATTCTCCTTTCAACACCTTCAACCTTTTATCTGTCAGCTCAAGGACTCCTGCAGTACTCTAAGTTTGACCTCGCATGTGAGGAAAGATTCTGACGCTGAACTCACCTCTGTCTACTGTCGATAGTGCTGTACAGAGAGCATGTCAATATTTGCTGAAGAAAGTTAAGACCTGAAGTTCACAAATGCATTTTTATCACCAAATGCACGATTTAATACATTTAAAATCTGTGTGCACAAAGTATTTTGCTTTATCTTGCAGCTGTCACTTGACAGATAATCATTACAATCTGACTACAGAAAAGCTCAGATATATCAGTATTTACTGATGCAGGGGAGGATTAAATAAAGCTTTCATTTTTGCCATGGATCAGAAAAAAGCCTCAGGAAAGAAAACTGAAGGGTAACAAGGATGATTGTGACAGTTCGAGTTAAATTGAATGTGTCTAATTGTATTTAATAGGGTTTGTCTAATTGCATTACCATTACAAATTGATTCCATTTGAAATATTTTATCTGTTTAAATATAAATAAAAATGTATGATGACAAAAGGGTGTAATTGTAACAAAGAGTCATCTGATGTCTGTTTTTTTAATGATTTCTGGGTGATGATTTGTTATGATTTGTTCCTAGATAATAAACATGTAGTTTTTTCCAAAAGCAAAATTTCCCCAAGCTGGGGGAAAAATACATTAATTAAACTGTTCAATGCAGTTAACTTATTAACTGGTCAGCTCCTGACCTCATTACTTTGAATATAGCATACCAAAATCACCAAAGTTCAAAATTGGTATTGTAATTACTATCTTTAAAAAATTGAAAATTCAATATTTTTATTTGGATAGAGCATTTTTTATGCCATTGCTTTATTTTGTCTGCTGTGTCTAAACCCAACCCAAACCTGCTTTTTCCATAGAATCGTCAGTCAAATAATTGAATATTAGAGTAAATTATTTGATTAAAACAGAAACATTTGTTTCAAACCCAGATTTATATATATTTTAAAATAACAGCAACCTAAATGACTACTTTGAGCAAAAGTAAAAAACTGTAGAAATATCTGAAAATAGCATTTGATCAAACTGAATAAAAATATTTGAGTTGCTTTAAACCCTAAGTGCTTAAGGTAGCAGTTAGCTTTACTCCTGGTGAAAATTCTTCCCTTTTAATCCAAACTGAGACCATTCTGATTGTTTTCTATTGCAGGTAATAAATGGGCTGCTCATAGTGATCTACCCACCCCAAAAAATATCAATTTAATGTTTTTCAAATAATATTTATTATGATTATTATTGTTGCCTTGTCACTACCTCTTTGTGCCTGGTTAGAGTAAAATATGAATCATTCTAACAGGGCTTGCTGTGTGACATTGCAACCTTGCAGACTAACTTGCCAAAATTACATGTTGGCTCATGAAAAATGAAAAATATTCCAGGTTTTATTTAAATAAAAAAGGTAATTTTATGTATTGATTCATGACAGAGTGGCATCTTAAACAGTGAGCATAGCATAACAAAACTCAGTGTGGTATCCGAGGCGCAGCAGGATGCATCTCAGCAGCTTACCTCAGCTCACCCTTATGTAGAACATTGTGTAAATGTCACTCAGTAAATAGAGCAATGGAGGTGTATGGAACTAAGATCCATTCCTTTTGGTGGTTCCTGCCGCCAACACAGTGGCATCCATTGGCGTGTCATCCAGCTGTTTGGGTTGACAAATGGAACCATATCGCTGCATCCGACTGTAGCGGGTATATAATGAAAAAACTTGTTTGCTGATCTCATGCATAAACATTGCTATTTAATTGAAGACAGAAGTTTTATTTCAACGAGAAGCATCATGAATATTTTATGGTATGGTTTAAAATTGTAAAAGCTGTAGGAAATAACTCACTGAATTACTTGTAATCCTATTTTTCTCAGGTCTACCTGACAGATAAGCAGTCATCCTCAGGTGACATCTATTTTGCTGTGTGGAAATGAAGATGCTCCAGATTCATACTGGTATTTGCAAATATTTCCCAAAAATGACTAGACTAGAAAGTTCATTTTAAGCATAGTGGGCTCAATGGAGTGAGACACATTGTAAACAAAAGATTTTTTTGCTGTTGTTGATTTGGTCTTATGTTATTTTGTGAACAGTCTAAATTTATTCAAAGTTAGTTCACAAAATTCACGTTTTTCTAACAAAATTCTCTATAAAACTCTATTCCCACTGTGGTGATAACTGGTTGAGTAGTCACAGTTTACTAACAGTTCTTAGTAGAAAAGGTACATAAGTTTTAGTTGTGTACATGAGTTTTTGAGGTTTGAACTGTTAAGTCGTGAATTCTAGCCAAAGATAGCAGGTAAGTAGTGTCAACAGGACAATGTTGCCATCACCTGCACCTTTCTTAACTGTTTTAATGCTTGTATCAGGAGCTGAGATTGTGCTACAGACAGGTCTGAAATGATTCAACTCTATAGGCCTTCAGGAACCTTTTTACTTTTTTTTACAAGAACCAACCAAAAGCTACTAAAATATAGAAGTAATTAGAACTGTGGTATCCATGAACGAGTTCAGTGCATTGACACAGTTTGTCTTCTCCATGAATCAAACTTTGTCATTTTCTCACGACTAGAATATATCTTAAATTTCTAATAATTTTAACTTTTATTTTTCTCTTTCCTTTGATACAGCCATTTTGACTAGGACAATCTGATAAGAAGTGTGATCCTATTAGGCTCTTTTTTGGTTAAAAAAGAGAAAACATAAATATGCAAATTGTCAGGATTCGGTTTTACTGTGTGTTTTCTTTTGTATTTAGTGTTTGATTCTGGTTTCGTTTGGTCTGGGTTTTTTGTTCTCTTCACATTTTGTCTTCTCTGTGCCTCTGTCATCATTCACTTCTCCTCAGTCTCTCTTGTCTCCCTGCCACGCCCATCTACACCTGCCCCAAGTTTTGTAATCATCTCACCTGTGCACACTTCCCCTAATTACTTCCTGTCTTTAAAACCCGGTCATCTCCTCCACTTACTTTCTGGTCCATTGTTGCTTCATGTGCTGTCTGGTTGTCCTTCTTGTTTTGTGTCTCAGGTTTAGATTTTGTTATGTTTGGTTTTGCTGCCACATCAGCCTTTGTTTTTGATTATCTTTTATTTTAATAAATTAGGTTATTTTTTGAAAGATGAGTCTGTGCTCTGGGTTTGCCTCCTTCTCCACCCAACATGACACAAATAAATTTAAAAATGATTCATTCCTACATGCACCAAAAAAGCATACCTAAAAAAGCTGTAACAAACATATTCCTACTATGACCTATATTTATTGTCTGTTTTCAGATTTGTACAACAGTGAATTCTCTCCTGTTTCTCGAAGTTACTAGAGAAGTGCTGCTATATTCAGTAAAAAACTCACCACTGGGGTGTACACAAAAAGAGAGCTTTCAGCTGTGATGAAATGCTATGATTTTTCAGAACACTCAAAAGGTAAAAATTTCTGAGCTGAAAATGTGTCCTGCAAGATTTAGCTGGGGATTGAAACATTTTTTTAAGACAAAATGAGTACAAACAGTAACTGGTTGGCCAGCATGTGTCCTTGTACCGACATCATTCAATGTCTGCCAGTCCCTCGAGACATCAGGAGTTTGAACATACAGTTCTCTCTCTGATATGTGCTTCAAAATAACGGTGTCTCCACTTCCCGTTTCCTGAAAGCACACCCTGTGGTTATGCCTGAAATCCCTCTGGACGACCTGAAGAAAACTGCTGAGAAACACAGAGGATAAATTAGAGTAAATTGACACGACTTGAACCCAAAGCAAAGCCGGCAGAGACTCACTGTGGAACACTTAAAACATTCAAGCAGACCATAGAATAATAAAATATGTAATTTATGCACTGAGTCTACAGAAAATAAGAAAGATTCCTTGTGGGAGGGAGGGAAAACACATTCTTTATAGACTTCACTTGAACTGTAGAATCCAGCTGTTCATGGATTTTTTTTTTCTTTCAGTGTTTAATTATTAATTGGCAACAGTAATGACTCACAATAAAATGTGCATTGCACATCTGTCTTTAGTCTACTTTTTTTGGCAAAACAGTCTCAGACAACTAAGTATTAATGGTGCAGGGTAAGAAGACTTCAAATGGGGGTGAATTTGTAGGGAGCTGTGGGACATAAAGTGCCTTTATTGTAAAAAATTGTCCCAAACAAGCTTCCTGCCTAGAGTTTCTTTTGGCAAGCTGCACTAGTGTCTTTGTCTTTTAAAGCAACATCTTTCTCTTCCAGTTTGCAGTGATGCATAAAGTAGTGGGAAATTTCAAATAGAACTTTTCTTCCCACTAAGAAGAGCAGGTCACACTGTGGATTTAAAAATATTTACAAAAGCATCATACCGTAGTAAAAGTTCAGCATTTTCTGGCAAAGCTAGGAGAAACAATAGAACAAATAAAGGAAATGTATTATTTTGGCTGTGAGCATTTGCTTTAGTCACTGATGCCCTAAAAAACTGGGAAAAACGTGGATTGCTTTGAAATTTTGTGAAATTGAGAAAAGAATTCAAAAGTCAATGAGTATAGTAAGCTTTGCCTTTCACTATCGTAATTTAATAATCCTTGAACATAATGACATTGGGAATTATGAAATTCACAATATAAAAACAAAGATTTTCGGGTTGTGTGAGACTTTGCCTCAAGCGGTGAAGTTCAAGTATCTGAGAGTCTTGTTGATGAGGAATAGCAGGAGATGGATAGAAAGACCGGAGCTTCATCCGAAGAAAAGAGGAAGTGCAGAAGAAGATCAGCCAGAAGGAAAAACTTTTGATGTATTGGTTCCTCTATGTTCCAACTTTACCTATGGTAAGTAAGATATGGATACAAGTGACTGAAATTAGCCTCTCTGCTACTGTTATTTTGTGACTTGAACCCTGAGAAGTTTGAGAATAATTTGGCATGACTTCTGTGTACATAATAGTCTTAATATTATGACTGATCCAAATTTGCTAATGATTAACACTTAAAAAGTGATTCCATTTTGGACAACATTAGTTAGACATTAAAAGCATTTTATTGGACAGGTTACTGAACTCCACACAAAAAGATGATCAAAATAAAAAAATTATTTACAATTTACAACCCCTAAGAGTGTGAAAATTAGATAAAGCCTTACCAGCTACAACAATAAAACACTACCTGCACATTTATTTATCAGGCATTAGAGCCCAGTAGTAGGACATTTTTTGCAGTAAAATGTGTATTTTGGTGATACAACACACCGTCTTTACTTGTATTAGAGAATTTGCTGCTGCTCTCTGAATTCTTCCTCCACCTCTTCTCAGCACAGCCTCATCACTTCAGCTGGTGTAAAGTGGTTTTCTAAAATTAGTCTGTCTGTTGTACTGTCTCTCTCTTGGGACTCATCTGCCTCTAGCTCAAAGCATCTCCTTTATCATGGTTCATTTATTTATTTAATTTTTTTTCATGTTTGTAATTCTTTTCAAGCTGTCAGAAATGGAGATGTTCACTAATGTTTTGGTATCATTCGTTGTCTTGGTAGAAGATATTAAAATGCACAAAACAGTGGGCACAGTTTTTTTTTATTCCTTACTTTGTAAACTGAAGCCTGATCTGCAGCAATTTGGAAAGCCTTAAACTTATGCCCCTGTGCATCTCCAGAGTCAGTGCATAAAAAAGGCAGGACTGTAGCAGTGTTTTATTTTTAGTTTGTCCTTATAATTCTCCAGCAGATCCAAAATGTTACAGTGGGAGTCCTGGCAAAAACTTGGAGGTTATTTGTCTCCAGTTTTTCCTCACATAAGAATAGAGTAAAATTTAAAACACATATTCTTACTAATTAAGCTCTTAATGAAAAATGTGTTTTTCAAAACACATTTCTGTCAGACTGCAGGTTTACTTGTGGTTCATAAAGTATGTAAAAGTAAAATAGGAGGCAGTACTCAAGCTGCCCATCCTGGTTCTGCTGCTGATCTCTTCCTATTGAAAGGGAGTCTTTTCTTCTCTACTATTACCCACTGCTCTGTGTATGTTGAAGATGGAAAACTTAATTAAAGTGAACATTTGCTGCCATCCAAAACATCTTACAAATTGTATAACTGAGCAAAATGACACAGCGCTTATCAAATCTGCCAAAATGCTAAGCAAAGGAGCTACTTTGCCTCTTGTATCTCCTGTAGCATAAGAAAAGGGACTGCAGATTATTTTCGTCAAGTCTATAGGATCACATCTTTTGAAGGAAATTCTTTATCTTTCCTTATAATTACCCAGATAGCAATTGATGGTGATTGATGGTGGATCAACAATCAAACAATCATCCAATTCTAGCCAATTAACTAATGTTGAATCAATGTTATTTTGTGGTCTAATTCTAATGCCAACGTTTAACCAATGTTAATGAATCAACATTGATATAGTATCAGTTATGGTTGAAAACCTAACGTTGATTCAACATGTAAGTCACCAACCACGTTTTGTATAATTTAAATGTCAGGCTTCAGCATGGATTCAATATTTCTGCCTAACCATATTTCAACGTATGATTCTTTCGTATTTTGCTATCTGGGTACAGTTTATGGAAAAATAAGTCAGAATTAAAAAGGTGAGAATGTGAAAGTGTACATTTTCTTAACAATTATAAAGCCATGAAAAAGAGATTGATTAGTTTATATCTTATTTTACTAGTATGAATGATCTAAACTATAAAAGAAGGTCAAGGTCATGGAAAATAGTTTTTACAAAAAGACAAAAGGCTGTGTTTTTTAAGTATTTAGTTAAAGTTTAACATAGTTAAAATAGTCTGTATAAAGACTGTACATGTTATCTCTAAAGTTTCCAGCCCCTTTCCACTTGTGTATATGTGTAAGATAAACTCTAAAATTGAACCTATGTTTCTTTTTTTTTAATGAATTTAGGGAAAAAATCTAAAATTAACTGCTTTACAGCAGGAAATAAGTGGAGCAGTTATTGTTTTTAATCTCTTCAGAGGGGTTGGAAAGTGAGGAAATGTTTCACATGAGTGCAGGCTGATTGAGGCTGACTGTTTACAAAAGATCCACAGAGCTTCTTGCAGTAGAAACAGCGGCAAGGGAGTGCATCCAACACAAGCAAGGAAAACCTTCCCTATGAGCATCTCTGCTTTTCTGTTTGTGATCCCTGCAGCGCTGAACCCCCAGATCAAGCTGCGTTGAATGTTTTTCATCCTCTGAGTATCTCCCAGAGCTCTTTATGAAGAAGGAATAAGTTGAACTGAAGGCTAAAGCTCTCTCTAAGCCATGCCTGGTAATGATGCACTGGGGGAGAAAATATTGCCTTTTCCATATGCTATAATTCCCGGATGTATTACTTAACTTGTTACAGAAAGGTCAAGTCTTGCAGGAGCGGAGATGCAAGGACAGCAGAGAATAAAGATTTTCAGTGAATGTCAAAGAGAAAATGCTTACCACTGCAAACTTACAAATGATTCTCTGGAATCATTTTATTTAAAACTGAGAAACAAAATTAAAAAAATATTTATCTACGTATTTATTAGTTTCCTCACAAATGTCACAACACACAGGCAATAATTCTTATTTGCCTCTCTATAGGACCACCTTAGTAAAATGTTAGCCTTACATTGAATTTTAAGATTCTTAATAAATTATACATCAACTTTTTTACATTTTGTTTGAATAAATAGGGTTTTCCACCTCAGAGATTTTTAGGTTTTTTTTCTGTCATTATCATTTAAAACAGAAATGTTTTAAAAGATAAACTCAGGAACAGTGGTTGGCTGTTCCTGAGTTTTTAAATTGTTACTGTTATTTTCATTACTAACAAATCTGAATAAAGCCACAAAAACAGTTTGTCGGATTAAGAGCACAAGTTTAAAAATATATACTTCTCTTTAAAAATGAGTCATTTTAAATTTAATTCAATGTCTAAAGTGTAACTGAAAGCTCCAGAATAGCTACAAAACAAACTCTGCTGTAAAAATACATCTGTTTTGATGGGATTCACAATTGTTTTACTGCTTCTGACAGTTAAAAAGCAGTAAATCCTGGTTTTACAGATATACTTGAAAAACAACTTTCTTAACGTCACAGTCAATTACAGTAGCAAATAATGCATATAAATTAGATGTTGGCACAACAAAAATGCCAGTATAGTTGCAGTTAATAGCTTTGTAGAAGCCGTCATGAGCCTCCCAATCTTCCTCTCACTCCTTAATCACAGTTTTTTAGTTTATTGTTTTAGTGTGAGATGTTTAACACCAAACTACACTGCACTGTAACATCTGAACTTGGAGCTTGGTGTAAAAGCTTAATCATGAAGGACTGATGATTGGGGAAGAAAGAGGTCACCCTGTCCTCTCAGACAGACTTTCTCTTTTCATTGTCTCTATCCACATTGGCTCACCTTCTGATCTGACTTTAATTTCACACCCTCATGGGCTGCTTTTTTCACAAATCTAAGGAGGAGATGAAGTGTGCTTTTTAATCAGACTTCTTAGACTTTTGGTGGATTGAATCCATGTCTGGGCTTGCCCATCGTGTCCGATCATATGGATTTTCTCTGAAATGGGATATCGCAGCTTGACCTCTCAGGTAGCACCTCTTGACTGTGAGATATTGTCACAATGGAGAAACAAAGAGTTAAACAAGTCATATAGATTAAGTTAGAAACCCAATCTAAGGTAGGTCATCATATTCAACCAACCTTAGAACCCTTTCCAATCTTTCTGAAGGAGTTCTTGTATCAGGGCTTCTTGGTATTCAGGCATTTTGCCACCTTAAAGGATCATTTTCTGATCTGCTGCAGTGATTGTTTCAAGAAATGCTGTTTTATTTATTCTCACATTTCTTCTTGTCATTGTCAGCTGATTAGCAATGACAAATATAGAAAAAAAACATGTCAATGCAGTGCCATAAAAACACGTTTATACCTGTGAAACAAAAAAGCAATAAGTTTATAACAACAAATCTCCCTGTAAAAACGTGTTAAAATGACCAGAGGAAAAATGTGAATTGTATATATGAAATACCACAAAGAAATTAAAAAAGAAGACTCATATAGATATGTAAAAATAGAAAAACAAAACCTTGCACCATCAATTAGAATAAATACACTGTTAGTAGTTAAAAAAGGTGGCCTATAAAAGCCTACAGAGTTGGAGCATCTGTTTTTATTTGTGTTCAAGGTTTGACTTTCTGTGGAAACAGTGCGGTGCAGAGCTGGTTAGGGCTGACCGCCGCTGTGCTGAGCTCTCACTGCTCTGATATCTCTGTGCTGCACTTCATGAGCTCACCTGTCTGTCAAGCAGCGTGGGATCCCTGCAGAAACCTGCATTCTTTACTATTTAAAAAGCTTTTCTTAGGTCTTTGTGGAACCTCTTATGGTTATGCAAAAGCTTCAAAACCACATGGCAGGTATGATTCTAGAGTGGTATCTATTATTACAATAAGCTAACATGTACTCAGAGCAGGACCCATTTCAAACCACATTTTCATCATCTGAAAAAGTCAAACTTAGATTTTTAAGCAGTTTGAGCAAATGCTATATTAGATATTTTAGCACCAGGTCACTTTTGCACAAAGCTCTGACTACTAAGCATATCTCACTGCTGATCAGCTGAATCCATTTTATAATCTGGCTCTTACAGATTCTTTATTATTTCTATAGAAACAAAGGCTTGCTTTCATGATCATTCATTTGTACTGTCTATGCTTGTTGTTTTGGGATTAGACCATTGAAATAATGAGTCACTGCAGACTGGCAGGATACATTCAGCAGCCTGATGCAGATAGCATTAGCAACATGGATGTTGTTCTGTCAAAAAAAAAAAACAGTAACAACGCAAACAACTGTCTTGTGCAAAAGTAAAGAGGTGTAAAAATAATATAGTGTTACCTTGACCTGTTGGGGAAATTCTGACATTGAGTTGTTGTTGTAGATGGAGGAAATTTGTGGACAATGAGATTCAGCTGAGACCAGAAATAAAATTTCCTGAAGTTTATTGTTGAAGCAGCTTCTCCATGAACAGCCCACATTAAATGTGGTCACTATAGTCAAGAGGCAGTGGTCACAATTCAACAGCAAGTTAAGTCACGATGCATAGACAGAAATTTTACATCTTAAGTTCCAAAATTCCAAACCTAAAAAGAACATATTGAAAGAAATGATCATTAATTTTGAACACTGATGATGTTTTAATCCTTAAGAGCCTGCACATTTTGAACTGTCTTTAGTATCCACATAAAGGGCACTGATTATGCCAACTGATTCTTGATTTGTTGTGGAAAGTTTTAAAAAATCTCTTTGAATACAGTATTTAACTTAAAATATGTCTGCTAAAGCACTGATACAAACCTCCAGACAAATGCCCATGCATTTCCTACCTTTAAGCTTGCCTTTATGAGACATGTGAGGAGGCAGTAGATTACTTCCATTTTATTTTTAGAAAGAGGAGCTCTGCACTTTCTGCACACTGTGGTTTTTTTTCTGGCCAGCTTCCCTCATGTTCTCCCACAACTATAACAGCAAACAACAGCAAGTCTCCACCTCAAGCACCTGCATTCCAATGATCTCTGCAAATTCCAGAAGCATCAAAATAAAATAAAAAAAAGTTCATGCTCTCCCTTCTCCTGATTTCTTACTCCTATTTCATATCACCTATCCCTCGCTCGCCTTTCACTTCATCCTCAATGTATAACCCATCCTGCCTCATAGTTGGAGACAGATAATCAATATTTGCGGCTTTGCACTCCAAGTCTTATTGACTTTGTTTTTCAGGAAGACTCCATAAAGAGACATTGGGGAGATTCTGTCACTGCCAGTTTCATCCCCTGGCATTAAAACCTCCTCTGTTGCCACCTAAGACAAAAAGTTGAGAAGGAACTCTATCTGCCTGTATGATCACTGGAATACCAAATAACAGCAAACGGAGTCGGCAAGGCCACTTTCCACCAGCAAGAGAGACAAGGTTGAACACCGTGTGAGGAGAATAAAAACAGCGCACCGGGTCCTTCAAAGACTCAGGGAACACTGATGTAGCTTTAGATGTGAGGCTGCAGGATGTGTAGATGATTTCTACAGATAAGCTAGAGGACTGCTCATGCATTAAGAGAGTTTTCTTTCCTGTGGAAAAGAAAAAAAAATATATATATATATAGCTGCAAGGGGTTGGGAAGTTTGTTGAGCAATGAATGGGAAGTTGGTGCTAAAAGCTCATAGAGCTCCAAGACTAATGGTTCTACTTTTAGCATAAATTTAAAGCAAGTTCAAAGAGCTGACAGTATCAGGCAATTAAATTTGCTTAAAGAGCATTTTAATATACTTAACAAATTTACTTGGAATATTTACTGTAGTGTCAAAAAGATAATTTTATTGTTGTATCAACAGTTTTAGTGTCAGCAACACAATAATAAAGATATCAATGACAAAAGGAGATGTGGAAACAAAAAAGATCTAGTTGCAGATTGCACTGAAAACAGATGAAGATGAACAGAAAATCAAAAGGCTTTACCGTTGAGGAACAAAACAAAAGTAGATGTGCTGCCAAACACAAATGATTCCCAACTTTACCAATGATTGCAAATTATAAAGTTCAGCATTCCTCCTTCATTGTTCTGCTCCTGTATCACTGTGGCATACTGTGAAAATATTTATTAAGGATACTTGGTTGTTACATTGGAAGATCTTTCACTGCAAACTTCAGTCGTTCAGCAATGACACTCACAGATGTGGTCACAACCAACAAATCACTCCCAGCAGCACACACATTCCCCTGTAGGAACATGTGAGATAATCTCATTAATGGAAGGCCACAGCTTGTATCTGTCACAATGACGGAGAAAGAACCAGGTGGCAAAGCTTTGAGGATAAGAGAGGATCATGTTAAGTTGCTTTTGCATAAGATGCAAGGGAGATGTTAGGTAGACGCCTTTAAAAGACACTCACCTGAAATGCAGAATATGCTTCATTAACAAGAGGGTTAGGCGTGTTGGAGAAGAGCGAAGGTAGTGCTGATGTATGATGTGGAGTGCTAATGAAGGCTCATGCTGTCAGTCAAACAGCTGGTGAAGCTTTGCATGGTGATCTGCACCTCAGGAGATCCGTTTTGACTACATCTATTAATCATCAATCAAACTTTTATGTTTCTGCTCTGCAATCTCTTAATTTCACCATGAGAGCTCATGCATGATATTTATGCAGACAGAACGGATTTCTCTTGTGACAACCCAAGCTGTAGTACAGATTACGCAGTCTGAGTTTGCCATACATTAAGTGTTATCAGATCTGTGTCTGGGGGTTGCTGTACCTTGGCAAATTAAAACCTTACAATTTAAATTTAAGCAGCTGGTAAGGTTTTGTGCAGGTGTTTGACAGTTTTGAAATGACCTTTTCTCAGCCTGTCTTCCTCAGTAAAATCAATATTCATCTCGCAGACATCCACAAGTCTGAGGGCTGATGAAAATTTGCTCATTGCATCAGAAAATGCATTGCTTTTTATTGCTTTAAGCCTGTGAGGCTCACCAGTCAAGGATGAGCTTTCCTAAGCCCTAATGACATTAGGTTTTACCACTTTTTGGGAAGCAAAGTGGAGTAGAAAAATAGCTAAAATGCATGCATTCAATGTAATATATAGATCCTAAAATATACCACATATTGTAATAGTTTATACCTACTATAAACAGGAAGAGAAATACTACCGGAGATATGAGAAATCATTACTTGTTTGGACTTAGCGGTCCCAGAGATGCAGAGGGAGTGACCCTGTATTCCATACAGCACTATCTTAACTGTGGATATTTTGTCATTTTTGGACCCTTGAGGTATTGACACAAACTGGAAAATAAAACACTATCCAAACAAATTATTGAACTGTTTTAACAGAGTCAAATCTGTTTTACTGTTCAGCTGTACTGACCAAGTAATGTTCAACAAATTGTATTCACAATTTCATCTATATTTAAAATATGTTACAAGGAAATTTCCATTCTTTACTTCTCATAGCTCAGTTTAGATATTCCACACCTGGGAAAGACACTATTTCTTATACTAATTGGTTTGTAAGTTTAAAAAAATTGAGTTTTTGGAGTTTCAAGTCTGGGATTATACATCAGAGAAATGAGTCCCTAAATAAACTAATAAGGAGCTATTCTAAAACACCCATTTGGGAGTCCAGTCTGTTTCAGTACACATATACTCATATATCCTAAAGTTGGAGTTAGGACTTCACTGTGGGTCAGGAGTGACATGAATCCATTGTTTCTGCTTTCAAAGCAAATTTAAAATGTCCTTTTAATTTATAAAGTGTGCTTCCTGTTTTGGACAAAAGCTATTGCAATAATATATAGCATAAAGTCTTTATTTTATTGATAAAATAAAATATTTAAAGATCTTTTAGTAGACCCACAACATAAAAATACAAACCTGTAAAGGATCCTCTAGTTCCACCAAGTAGAGGTCAACCAAATCCTGCAGAGTCAGCGATGTGACACCAGCATACTTCTGATCACATCAGATCTGCCCTCCAACAGGCCAGTCGACCATCCCTGAGGCTCCATTATTTCCCCCTTCTGATATAATAGATCAAGAACCTCCTGTAGAGAGAACAGATGGTAAGAGCTAAGCATAACCCAAGGTCCTTCTAACCACAGTTACTTCTCTTCTCCTTGTTTGTAATTATGCCCTGAGGGGAACGAGCCAAAGAGGCTTTCCAGCTTTCAACTTTTGGCCGCGGCTTCAGCTCCGGCTCCTAACTAAAAGAGAAAGATGGTGTGGCACAGATTGTGGGGGGTCAGTGTGGCACGGAACTTTAGCTGAGCTGTGACCATGGTTTCAGTAGCATTCGCAAAGCAAGAATAAAAATCACACGTGAATCTTCCTCCGAGCACATACTGTTATCACATAATAGAATTTCTGGGACTAGAAAGCACATGTGTGGCAGAGATAGTCACTCTTTTTCCTTCTATCAGGGAAATATCACAGACTCAATAAAGGACCTCCAGTGGTGATTAATGTAAAAGTTAAAACACTTCATGTTATGGTTTTAATGCTGTGATTTTTACTCTGATTTACTGGTAATAACAAAGTTGTTTTTTTTTGATAAGAATCACCTCAGTAGCAGAGCAGAGAGCTGTGCTCCTGGTTATATAAACCAAACAAACGGTTCATTGTGATTCTCCAGAAGAAACAAGAAAACACAATAAGTGACCTCGAGCACATGAAGACCTTGCAGGGAGCTCTGCCTGAGGATCCTCTGAATTGGGGGAAAATGTAATTTGTCCGGGGCAAAGCCTCTCACTGGGTGGCCATGATGTTTGGAATGTGAGAGCCAACCTGATCAAACGTTCTCATCCACACTTAGAATCTGTGATTTCAAATTGACATTGCTCCATATATATATATATATATATATATATATATATATATGGAGAAATAACATCATTACTCTGTGCCAGTGAGGAATATCATTAACAGTCCAGTCATATTCTTTGCAGCTACTTTGGGATGTTTATTTCATCCAACAATGCAGTCCAAGAGACCAGAAAACCTTTTACATTTACAATTATATCCCCCTTTCTTCTTTTTTAATATCAGTGTTGTACTGAATAAGCAGCAGTGTGGGAATGAAATACATACTGTAATGCACTCAGGAGTCCATAATGCTGAACATTCGCACTTTAATGAAACTCACATGGAATTGATTTTACTGCTGCAACAGAAGATTGCATACAAGTATAATATTTAATATTGTTCCCATTTTTTTCCATTTATGATATGATGTGTCTGTTATTGCAGTTCTTAATAAATGCTCAATCAATTTATTTATTTACAGAAGATTTTATTTCCGAATATTGAAGTCAAAATAAAAAACACTTTGAAATTGTTGTGATTTGGTGGTTTTGGATTTATTTTTGTAGGTCGGGTCAGTTTTTGATATATCTTATTCCATTAATAGTTATTTTACTTGGATATTTCCCTGTCAGTTTACTTGGTTTGCACCATGTATCACTGCTCATGTTACTCTCACCTTTGCTAGTTTCTTTTACCTCACAGCTGTGTCTCATCTGCTCATTAAACTCACCTGCTCCTGTTTCAAAAGTCCTTGGTTCTTCACGTTCTGTTACCTTCTCTGAGCTTCAGTTTGGTTTCCTAATTCAAGTTGCTTTCTGGTTTCCCTTATTTGTGCTCTGTTGCTTTATTCTGCTATCATGTCAGTTTTTTTATTTGAATAAAGTTGAAGTTATCACCTAATCCCCTGCATCCCATGTCTGCACTTTGGCTCTTCACATCATACCAAATTCAATCCTAGTAAACTTAACTCTGTTTGAAGTTTTGCATTTCTGCACATTCACTAAACATAAAAATAACATGTATAACATATTTTTTTACAAATACCAATTGGGAAAAATCAGAAAGTGTGCTTTTCTTTGTTTCACTTTGGAAACTCATGAGAGAAACAGTTGATCAAGTCTACAAAAACATGTCTGAAAAAAGTGACCCAACCAACACCACCCCTGCAGACTCAGAATAAAGGTTGGCAACGTATTTATTAAAGTATCATGTAATGCAAGCAAGAAGAAACTGTTTTGAAAGGCTGAGTTTAAGACTTTGGCATGAAGCTTTTATTTTTACTGCTTGCTAGCTCGAAATGGGACTAAAGTGGCAAAACAAACCATTTCATCTGTGACACTCAGACTGCAATTATAGTGTTGCAGAGGAATTAGGCAAAATTATATCTAGACCCGAGAAGAAGGCTACAGAAGCTTTAGAAAATATGTTTATTTAAAATACCAGTTTGTTTATCTATCATTTGTCTTTCATAAATACATTTTTAAAAAGCATCTATTAAACATTATCTCAACCAATTTTCTAGCAAAGGAAACAAACCAAAGTCAGTTTCTTATCCACTCTAGATAAAAAAAAAACTCTTAAAATAAGTAATGAAAATGAAACATATACCAGGTCTGCTTTTGATGTTTTGCAGAAGGGTTCCGTGGTTCATTTACTTATTTTCATAAAAAGCTAAAATACCAATCTATGTATTTTGTCAATTTAAAAAATATTTCACAATTACCTCAACCACTTGTTGATTAGGCCTAAAACACATTTTAAAATAGGATTGTTTAATGACATTTGTGCCAAGTTGAATAATATTTCTTGACAAACTGGAATTTTAGCGAAAACGTGTTTCTTTTGTGTTAAAAAAATAAAACAATAATGAAGTGTTGGCTTTGTGAAGGGGTGTTACATTTTGTGAGGAACTAATAAAGTTATGTTTGCCACTTTAAACAGAAATAGAATAATTAAAACAATTGCCAGCAAAGGAGAGGTAATGGTTTAATTTTTAAAAAAGGAGCCATATTTTGAGATGAAAAGTCATCATTCTTGAAATTTTGTAAGCTATAAACAAATTAACATAATAATACTGCAGCAATGTGTGAAAAAAAGTCACTCCGTTAATATTTGCTTTCATATTCAGGTCTTATTTATAACACTTTCTTGTCCAAACAGGTAGTTTCCACATAAAGAAACAAGATCCTGTCAGCAGCTACAGTGAGTGTCTCTGGGGATCTCCGGAGACAGAATCATGTACAAGAACCCCACAAATAACAAGTGACAGGAGAGTACAACTCATCCTCCCCCGGACAGTTTAAACCACAAATCCGTGCCTGTGAATTTCACCAGGAGCTTTCTAGACTCAGAATGTCAGCGACCTAATTAATCCAGCCCATAATAGACTGTATGCTCTTGGATTCTTTTGCTGATTGGAAGGTTTAGACTGCAGCAGTTAATTAGCTTTAAAGAGTTCAGCTGACATTCACATCTTTCTTAATTCTGTAATTTAATTTTCACTCCGAATATAATCATCACATGGACCCAATTATTGATTGACAGCAGGTGTGCTGGTATTCAGCAGCGAGGCTGCTGTGCCAGTCTCATTTTTCTGCTGTAGACAAGCAAAAATCCCAGCTGCTCCTGCTTCAGTCTGTCCACACTCTATTAAAAAAAGGAACATGAAGACAGGATCCGTATTGTAGCAGTGCAGAGGAAGGCAGCACAGTGATGAGGACTAACTAGAGGCGACAGCTGGCTGATGGGATGACATGATTCAGGTCACAGCATTGCTCAGATACACTCACCACTGTCCAGAATGATGTGTAAGTAAGAAATAAAATGATCAAGTTAGTTTGTCTTGTGTATCATGATACTTTTAGAAAAATTTTGGTAGTTATCGCCCGCTGCCAAAAGGCAAAATGGTGATAATGTTTTGCTTGTGTCTCTGTGTGCATGTTTGTTACTCTGTAGTGTTAGAAAAATATCTCGCTGACTTTATTTTAATGAAATTCTCACAGCATGATCAATGGTTAAATATCTATAACTGATTAACATCTGGAGTTAATCAGCTATTCAGTCTACACAAAAACAGATGGTTATGACTCAGACAATTTTATAGATACTGAGCTCAACTTTTGTGTGGGAGAAGCTGAGGATTATCTCCACCACATATCTTAAGCACTAACTAATCGAGTCAGATCTGTTTTTAAAACGTTGCCATTCCCTGTTAGAGTCAACTCTCTAACTGTATTAATTTTGATGCAAATGCCAGGGGAAAAAATTATATCTGGTTATATATCTACAACTGAGTCTGAGTCAGTCCAATTCAAGGTATCCACCACAGTTGCTGATCTTTTAAGAAAACAACACAAATACCTATCAGTAAAATTTGGTGTCTCCTTTTTATCATAAGATAATCTTAGAGTAAAACTATACATTCCTTCAGAGAATGCTAGGCCTTTTTTTAAGGGCTGTTAATTTGGATGTCCTCAAGATCAATCAATCAATCAAATTTTATTTGTATAGCACATTTCAGCAGCAAGGCATTTCAAGGTGCTTTACATAATTAAAAAACAAAATAAAAACAGCATGTGACAATGAATAAACAGTAAGAAAGAGACAAACATCAAAAACCCGCACTCTAACCCTAATTT